>NC_135316.1:89326021-89627781 GCF_048772815.1 Callospermophilus lateralis | reverse complement strand
AGTCCATTCTAAACTACTTCCTAGCTGTGCAGACTACATATGTCTTTATTAGGACAGAGTTGAAGAAGTGCATTTGTTTTTAGTTCCATGCTAAAGATATTAAAGTAAAAAATTAATTCTAGCAGCCACACTTGCTTCTAGGCTCAGGGTATTTTTAATTTTAGCTCTTTCCATGTTGAAGCATCTTAGGAGGAAAAGGAAAAATGTGTGTGGGACATCTTTAATCGTCATATTTCCTCCTAACATTTCAAGTAGGAAGAAAATCCTCATAACCATTTACTCTACCATGTTCAATCACATAGCATGATATAATTGATAAAATACTAAATTAATCTAATATAATATTGTCAAAAATTCAGTTACGTTAATTATTAATTTTTCAGGCCTGGCAGGAAATAGATGTTATAATCAAAAGCTGTATTTAGACAATTTAATAAATATTCAGAGACATAGTTGCAGAGTTTAGTGGAAAGAAAATGGATGGTGAACATCTCAAGGTAATGTAATATCTGGAAGCTATTTGCATACCCAGATATATAGGGAATAATTCACTTTACCAGATAATGTTAAATAATTCACTTTACCAGTAAATGTTAAAACCAGGTAAGTAAAGCATCTCAGATGTAATTCTGGCCTTAGAGAAATATAGCCAATGAAAAAACTAAGGCCCATCATAGAACAGTGAAGAGTAAATATCAAGCTGTTTCCTCTGTCCTTTATGCAAAATTATAATCGGAGGCAAAGTTATTAATATCTTCTAAGACATAGAGAAGTCAAAACAGAGTGAATACTATTGCACAATTGATAAATTCATTCCAATGATAAACTAAAGGTAACACATAGTGTATTTTAAATATTCAGCATGAAATGTTTTTATTGAGAAAAGCTCATACATAGAAAAAACTGTCTTACCTAAAATTTATTTCTTGAATGACCATATACTAGATTTTAAGAAATATGCAATGCATAGTCTAAACAATTTGAGAATTTGTAACTTATTTTAATAACACTGTATAATTGAAGAGTGAATAGACTTATTACTAGTATATAAGCTATATAAGATTCTATTCCTATAAGGAGAATAGAAATGTTCTTTTCTGAAGGAATAAATAAACCTGTAGAATCAGGAATTTTTTTTTTTTTTAAGAGAGAGTGAGAGAGGAGAGGGAGAGAGAGAGAGAGAGAGAGAGAGAGAGAGAGGGAATTTTTTTAATATTTATTTTTTAGTTATCGGCGGACACAACATCTTTGTTTGTACGTGGTGCTGAGAATCGAACCCGGGCCGCACGCATGCCAGGCGAGCGCGCTACCACTTGAGCCACATCCCCAGCCCCTAGAATCAGGAATTTGAAATAATTTTTTTACAGGATAAATGCCAAATATAAAAGTGTTTAAATCAACCAAATATAAAAGAGATAATCTAAAAACTTTGTTAGAATACTAAATTTATGAGTAGTAACAGTACAATCCAGAAAATATTATGAAAATATCTTCAAAAAGTAGATTTAGGTTTTGCTTGTAACAAAATTACTTTTATGTATTTTAAAGAAAATACATAAATCACAGATGTTTAGAATTTAAAAATGAGTATGTTTTTATAACTTCACAGGCATGTCTACTATCTAAATTAGTAGACATTAGTAATATTAGTAATTAGTAATATTAGTATCTAGTATTAGTATTCTAGAGTAATTATCTAAGATAGATAAAAGAATGAAGTATGAAATTTACAAGTTATTGTTCATCTTAGCAATGAGACTAAATTTTAGTAGATGCAGGTATAATCTAAATAATTATTTTATTGGACAACATGAGTATGTAAACCTAGAATGCAGATATTTGACTGGTTAATGGTAAGTATGGCCATATTAATAAGACCTTAGCAGTACTTAAAGTTATTAGGTTGGATGAGAGTAGAGTCCTTTAAGACATAGAAGGTAGAGTAATATTTATTGGTTTGACAGTCATTTTATAAGTGGATAGCTGAATTTAATCAATTATCATCAGGTATAAATAAAGTGAAACTTTTGCCAAAACTGGTTAAGTTCCCCATACTGTCTGGCTAGGTATGCATTTAAGAATTGTATTTGGCTTATTCTATTTTTCAAAGTGGCATATATAATGTAGTTTTTGTGAGACTAGAAATGCTCTTTACATATCCTGAATAACCATACCAATGAAGTGAGTTCCTTTGCTGCTAGAGAGGAATAAAGGGATTCATTGATTTTTTTTTTCTTTAGCAGGAATTTAGCTCCAGTGTTGGGAATAGCCTGCATATGAGGAAGAGCTTTTAGCTATCCTGAAAATAAGCACAGTATGGTAAGAAATGTGTGTGGAAAGTTGGACCAGAATTAAAGAGGCAAGAAAGACATTACTCTAGACTTTTCCTATGTTGAAAAGATACTGAATTCAATTCTGTGGAAAGGAAAAGGTAGGAGGAATAATAAGTTTCAGTGAGCAATTAAAAAGGTATTGGGAGATGTTGGGGAGGGCAGTCAGCTGTGATTGCTCATTGATGCTTATTAAATTTAGGTTATTTTTTTCCAAGAGGAACTGACAGACAGTGGTCCTCTGTTTCATGATTATTACATTTTAAAGGTAAGGGTCCCAGGTTTTGTGACATATATTCCTGGGATATAAATCTGGTATGAGACTGGGGAAAAAATTATATCTGAAAGAAAGAAGAGAAAAAAATTGTATTTGAAAGTTTTTTGAAGCTCATGGTCCAAAATTTGGGAAGTCAGGAGAAATTTGTTGTATCTTATAAATTCATTAGTACTATAAAATACTCAATTAAATAAAAGAATCAGTAGCATTCCTTGCAATGAAGGAAGTACTAGGAAAAGAAATCAAGAAAACAATTTTATTTGAAATATCTACAAGAAAGATAATATATTGATAAATTTTATCAAGGAAGTAAAAGATCTGAACTTGGAAAACTATAAAATGTTGATGATTGAAATTTAAGAATGTAAACAAATTGAAAAATATTCCATACTTATAAATTAGAAAAATTGTTGAAATATCCATACTACCTAAAGTGATTTACATATTCAAAGTAATCTCTACCAAAATTCTAATGTGAGTCTTCATAAAAATGAAAAAAAAAACGATTTAGGAATTCATATAGTAGCACAAAAGATCCTGAAAATCTAAAGTGATTATGAATTTTTTAAAAAGCAGGTATCACATTACTTGAGGTCAAATTATATCACAAACCTATGGTAATTAAACGAACTAGTTATGGTATACAAATGGAAACATGGACCAATGCAACAAAATTGAAAACTCAGAATTAAATCAATACACTCATAGTCAATTGTTTTCTGATGAAGTTCCCAAAAATATACAATGAAAAATAATGTTTCTTTAACAAATTATGTGATTCTGAGAACACTGGGTATCTGAATGAAGAAGAAAGAAATTAGATCCTCATATTTCATTATACTCAGAAGTCAACTCAAAATAAATCTCAAACTTAAACTCCAAAACTGAAAATACTAGATGACAGTTTAACAGAAAAGCTAATATGCAATGATATTTAGATAACACAAAAGTCTAAGCAACAAAAGCAAAAGTAGACAAATTGGATGACATCAAATGAAAATGCTTCTGCACAGTTGGTAACAACAGAGTGTAGAGACAATATCATTAGGATTGGAAAATATATTTACAATGATAGATTTAATAAGTGTTTGATATCCAAAATATGTGAGGAACTTAACTAAATTTTAAGAAATAAATAACCCAGTTAAAAAGTGAGCAAGTGACTTGAATAAACATTTATCAAAATAAGACATACCAATAGTGAATAGGTATCTAAAATAATGCTCAATATCAAAAACACCATAGAAAAAGCAAATTAAACCACAATGAAATATCACCTCACACTTATTATATCAAGAAAACATATTTCAGTCAGATTTTTAGTTGCTATGGCCAAAAAAAACTTGACACAAAGGACAAGGAGGAGAAAAAGTTTATTTTACCTCAGTTTCAGAGATTTAGTTCATAGACAGCTCACTACATTGCTCTGAGACCAGAGTGAGGGAGAACATGGTGGTGGCAGGGCACGGAGGAGGAAAGTAGCTCAGAACATGACAGAAAATAGAGAACTCCCTACCCACATCAGGGACAAAATATAAACCCTAAAGTAACATCTGCAGTGACCTCCTCCAGTCACACCCTGTCTGCCTACAGTCGCAACCAAATTAATTCACATGATGGATTAATCCACTGATTAGGGTAAAGCTCATAACCCAATCATTTCACTTTTGAAAATTCTTTCATTGTCTCACATATGAGCTTTTGGGGGACACCTCATATCTAAATCATAATAATAGAAAAGAATACAGGTACTAGTAAGGAGCAAAAGAAATATTCTCACACTGTTGTCAGGAATGGACTTTAGTATTGCTGTGCAGATGTTACTAAATATTATTAAAAATAAAAGTATCATACTGATCCAGTAAAACCCACACATTATATATTCAAAAGATATAAAGACAGTATTTCAAGAATATATCTCCACTTCAATGCTCATTTCAGCATTATTCAAAAAATTAAGACATGGAATCAATTTAAATGTATATCAAAGAATAAATCAATAAAGGATATTTGGTATTTGCTTAGAATACTACTTAGTTTTATAAAGGATGGAAATCCTGTCATTTGTGATAAAATGGATGAATCTGGAAGACATTATATTAAGTTCATTAAGTTAGGTATAAAAGCACAGATATTCCATGAGTTCCTTTTATGTTGAGGGTAAAAACATTTGAACTGAGAGAAACAGGGAATAAATAGTGTTTACCAAAAGTTGGGAAGATGGGAGATGGCAAAAATATTGGTTGTAAGACACAAAATTTTAATTACACAGGAGGAGTAAATTAGAGAAATCTATTATATATAACAAGATGATTATGGTTTATGTATCAATAAGAATATTTTGTACATTTACAAATTGATCAAAGAGTAGCAGTCATCACAAAATAAGAATTATGTGAAGTAATGCATATGTCAAATAGTTTGATTCAGATATTTCACAGTGTATACATATACCAGAACATGAGGTTGTAAACCATACATAGTTTATTTTTAATTAAAATTATTTTAAAAACAAAAGCAGCATACTAATAACATCTTTAGAAAGTGAGGTAAATCCTCAATGGTAAATATCTGACCTAAAATATACTGGATTCAAATAAAACATTAATACATAAATTTGTAATTAATAACACTATATTTCTATTTTCAAATATAAGACAAGCTCTAGAACTATGATAAAAATAAACATATCTAGCAATGGGGATATTGACATATCTTTTAAAAATTCCTATGAAATAATCTCTGAAAATTGTATTTGAATGTTTTACTCATACTCCTTTAACCTAGGAAGAACTAAGTATTACATCTGATTTGAGGATGCATGCCGGGCTACTTATCAATAGTTACATAAGAAATAATTATTTTCAGCAATTCTCTTTTCAAAAAGTGAAAGAAAGGATCCTTTGTGGTTTCCAGGAAGCTTTTGGAAAATCTTAAAAAGAATTTTTGGTTGAAAAGTTATCATTTAGAGTGTGATTTTGAAAGCAAAAGATTATTAAAATGTGTCAATAGATTTGAGCACTTGATGACTTGATTAAATAAGTTGCTGGATTATTATGAACAAAATACATGGCTATTTATTAAATTAAAGTAAAAAATTAAAGCTATTAAAAGTAAGTGTATGGGGCTGGGGTTGTGGCTTAGTGGTAGAGTACTCACTTAGCATGCATGAGGCACTGGGTTCGATCCTCAGCACCACATGGAAATAAAATAAAGATATTGTGGCCACCTAAAACTAAAAAATAAATATTTTTTAAAAAAGTATAATTCATAGAGATGAACATAAGTTAGCAATCTGTTTTTTAAAAAAATACATATATAAGAGGCAACATGAATGTAAAAATAGTCTTTCAAAGTGAAAAGTCTTTGCTGTTTAATCAAGAAATCAATAGATAACACCAGAAATTATATCAAGATGGAAAATCTTTCCACGTATTTGGATTCCCAAAAAGTAAAGAAAAACTGAAAAACCAGCCTCTATCTCAGAGCAAAGCCTGTCCAAGGAAGTGGGCATGACCCTTGTCCTTGGAAAGACCCACAGAGCACTCCTAGGCACATACCCACACTGCTGAGTTGTTTTTCTACAAATAACAGGAGAGATCTGTGGAACCAGGTGTCCCTGACTCAGTCAGGCTAGGTGGGGACCCATAGCAACCCCCTAGCAGCCACCAATCATCATGAGACAGGGGAATACCTAGGATGCCAGATGACCCTCCCAGTAGTTTGTGGTGGTTGATAACATGTTGGGAAACCATGTAGTTCAGCAAGTACACACCTCATGGCTTAAACCAATCAATTCAAACGAATCCCCCTCTTGTACTAACCAATCACCCTTACCCAACTTGTTCCCACCAGTGAATGTGCTAATCATGTTTTAGAGTTGTTTTATTATTTTCCCGTGGTATGTGATGATTTGCTAAGAGATGCTAAGATGTATGTGAAGTCCCTGCCTTCCCCAAAGAGTGTATAAAACTGCTGCAAACCCTGGGCTCCGGGCCTCTCAGCATCACCAGTTGCTGTGTGCGTGCAGAGGACTGAGCTAAGTTGCAATAAACACCTCTTTGCTGCTTACATTGATCTTGGTCTCTGGTGGTCTTTTGGGGGTCCCAAATTTGAGCAGAACAAAACCTTTGTAAATTATTAAAGACAACCAATACTCCAAGATATCTTCCCATTTTAACAGGAAAAAAAAAAAGCAAACTATATTTTTATTAGTACATATTTTGAAACTTTTACAAATAAATCCATTAAATTTTAGTCAGTTTTGACCAGAAGAAGAAAAATTCCCTCTCCATGCATCTTCTATGGCAATCTATAATCACTAAAGTTTTCCATATACTTTTATTGGCTTCAGGAAACAGGAGGCATTTACTTTTTAGCAAAACTCTTTTTTCCTTAATAAAAACATGTCTTGCATAGATTGCATACAATTCTGTTTTTGCCCCCAGAGTACTCTATTCACATTTACTGGGTATAAATTTATAACTTCTCTTTCACAGATAAGACAAAGAAATGGGTAATTGTGAATTTCAGGCACCATCACTTTGTAGCATTCTGGGAGAGTTTATTAATATATATCTCACAAACTTTTATAGACATATATGTTCCTTTATTACAACTTCTAAGTTGCAAAAATGAGTAAGAACATTGACATAAATATATGCACTAAATACAAATAAAAGGTTAAAAGTTCAATACTTTTAATAATATCAAAAAGCTTAGGAATAGATTGTACTTAATGCAAATATGTATTGCATTTTTACAAATATTAAATTTTATAAAAGAATATTTAATCACTTTAAATTATTTTGAATTTCAGTTCATGCAAGTTTCCAAAAACAATTTGCATGTGTTTTAACACTTTGTTTTGTTTGTTTCTTTTAGTCTTTAGCAGTGACATTTATACCAAACCATGTATAAATGCATAAATTCATGTAATTTGAATTATATGCACTTTAATTCAAATTTTTGAAAATGGCTTCAATAAAAAAAAAAAAAAACCTACCTCAACTACAGCCCACTATAATTTACTTCCTGTCCCTTATCATCAGTACTATTTTGATTTTTTAAATAATACTACAAAGGCTATTTCTATTTTTAAAATAAACATACAAGAATTCTGTAAAATCTTTTAAAAATTGTTTAAAGTAATTTTGTAACTTATCCAAAAATAAGCCCATGCCATTTTAAGAGAATTTCATTAATTTATGTTGTCATCAAGTTACAAATGAATCTCACAGGAAATATTAGAATTAATTTTTTCAAGTTTACAGCTGAGATGTTCACAAGCCATATCTAATAGTCTGTCTTGGGAATAATTACTGGTAATGGGTATTCAAGGGAAATTATTGCCTGCTGCTATGAATTAGGAGTGCCACAGGTGGTGTTCATCAATTGGAATGGCTTGGAGAGGGTAGCAGCCAGAGCCAACTTAAACTTGATTTGTAGAACCATTGTTTCTGTATGCTTCAAACATAAATTGAGTACTTATAATAATGACCTATAATATTTTTCAAGCAAAATAGTGTGCACGTGAACAAAATACAGAAACTTCTTTTCAACATTTGACAGTAAAATGTCTTCCTATTGCAGATGAATAGAAAGGTATTTCATATACCTTCTTTTGGGAAGACACGTAAGTAAATATAAACTATTCTTAAAAAGGTAACATTGAGTATTTCAGGTTAGTTTGTTTATTTTTGCATGGAATTGACATAATTATTAGAAAATTACACAAATTAATTATTTCCCGATACATGTTCCTAAACATTTCAGTACATATATAAACAGCAATATTATTTGAACTTTATTATTTCTGCTATTTATTGTGTTAGTTCAGCAAGATTTATATCATCAGTCAATTGCTTAAATGCGAGCTCTTGCTCAAAATATAGAACTCCACACACACTGTTTTGCTAGTTCTTCTTTATCACATTAAAATACTTGATTTGCATCTTCACAAATTTAGTTCATTGCAGACACCAGAGAAAATGAGATTTTGAAAATCTCATGGATTTTGAAGATGATTGTTACAGTAAGCTTTTTCACTGCAATGACCAGAGACATGACAAGAAAAAACTTAGAGGAACAATTTATATTGGGGCTCCTGTTTTCACAGGTCTGAGCTCACAGACAGCCAGTTCTGCTCCAGGTGAGGCATAACATCATATGGAAGAGTGTGGCTGAGGAAAGCAGCTGGAGATATGGCATCCAGGCAGCAAGTAGAAAGAAAGCTGTGCTGAACAAGGACAAAATATAAACCCCAAAGGCATGCCACCAGGCCCACTGTCCTCTAGCCATACCCTACCAGCCTACAGTTATCACCAAGTTCATATTTGTCAGGTGACTAATACAGTGATTAGGTTAAGACTTTTATAACCCAAACATTTTCTCTCTAAACTTTATTGCATTGTCTCACACATGAGCTTTTGGGGGACACCTCACATCTAAATGATAATGATGATTATTTTCAGTGTTATTTAATTATTTTTTCATATAACTCCATGATCATAAAAATCCTTGAGAGAAAAGATTTTTTTAAAAAAAAATCAGGTCAGTCTGCTAATTAAATAAAATAAAATTATAAATGCTGAAATACTACTTCTATAATATTGCTGATAGTTTCACGTTAGACATAAATTTAAATTAGAGGGGAAAAGTAATAAAGTATTGAAAAATAAATTGGTATAATGCCAGACAGATAAGCAAAGCAAAAAAATGAAAAGCCCAAGTGGAATAAGAAGTTTTCATTTACTTCCACCATCAGGGTGAAACATGCAAAAACAAATGCAAAAGTTACCAAACTCTTTTACAGGTCTAAAATAATTTTAGGCTACTTTTCAAAGATAAATCAATCTCATTGATTGGAAACTATTTCAAAATAAGATGTAAAATAAAAATGATAAAATGAGAATATTATAAGAAAAAACTCAGAAGGTAAATAAATATTTTAACTAAAGAGGGAAAATAATTGTTCAAATCCTCAAACACAAGTGAATTGCTTTGTAGGCCATTTGGTAAGCTTGATTCAGAATGAGTCATTTATATGGCTCAAATGCATGTTGAAAAAAATGAAAGTAAAATTCTTGCCATTCAATTAACTTGCTTTAAAAAAGTAACAGATAATTTGAAATTGATCTGAAGTAAGATATAATTAAAACAAATGCACTGGGATTTTCCTATTAAAAATAATGAAGCAGATTTGGTGAGACAATAATTTCTCAAAGGGCGTTTAATGAAGTTTCTCCTAAGTGATTACAGTACTTTCATTGTTAAAACTAGATTTAGTCAACATTATTGAAAGATCTTGAATTATAAGGTGTAACAACTTCCAAAAAAAATTTTGAACACTAGAAGTAAAACTTATAACCACCCCAGGGTATAATAGTAATGTTCCCATTGAATACTTTGAAGGATCCTATACAATAGATTATAAAAAAAACTGTATAGAAATTTGAGATAAAAAAGAAAACATACTAATCAATCTGAGTCAAGTCAGGTAAGAAACATTTCCGGTTGCATAGAGAGAATTTAACACCTGCAGTCAATGTAGATAGGTAATTGGTCGGACCAAGAAAATGGAGGCCAGTTTCCAGCCAGGAAATTGGAGACCCTCTCTGGGCAATAGAGATGTTAATGCCTCCACCCTTCCTTCCAGATTATCAAAATAATCTGCCCCTGCTCCACCCTGTTGCCAAGGTAACCTGTCCCAGGAATTGTTCCTCCCTACAGGGAGTTGTAAGAGTTGTTTATGCCTCCTGGCCAGCTTCCTGCCTGGATCACTCCATTTGACCCTTCCCCCTGCCCATCTGCTTCACACCATCCCACAGGCATTTCCTGGGCCTAATTACATAGCAGGAAAGAGAGAGATAATGTGGAAGTCACCAGGAAAACAAAGAAAGTCTAAAATGTATAAAAGGGGCAGGATGCTCTCTCAACTCTTCAGAATACCATCTATGGCTCCCTTCTTTCTCCCAGGGGACATCCATGTTACTATCTTTTAAATACAAACTGGTTTATACACTTGCCTTGGTTGCTTCTCTAATGTTCAGACTTCAATATTTGAGGAAGCAGAACTCATCACCGATACTGTGGATATCAGTAGCAGGATGTTTCTTGGAGAGACAAATGGACAATGGAGTGTGTTGGGTGTGTGGGAGACTCCCTGCTAAGTTAAGTTCCAGTCTCCTGAGAACATCACGACTCCCTTACCCCTCCCCCTCCTCTCCAAAGGGCGCCAAGTGGAAGAGCGCCAGGTTTTCTCAACCAATCCCCGCAGGACACAGTGTCCCGCTCACTGTTCCTGAGTCTCTGCCAATCAGCACCCACTGAAAGACCTAAGCAATTTTGTTCTGCTTGGGATCTTATTTTGCTCTGAAACTTAACCTCTGATTTATTGTAATCCTAAAGTCAAGAAAAAACCTACAGAAAAGCTCTGTGGAAACAGTTCAGTTCTCGGAAAAGCCGGAAAAGCCACAGATAGGCCAAGACAACCACATATCTGAAATTCCAGATGGCTTCCACCTAGGCGTGGTGACCAATATCTAAACTAGAAGCCCTGCAGTTTGGCACGTACTCCCCTTGTGATATCCTCACGGTTTAAACCAATCAGTTTAAATGAATCCCCCTCTTGTAGTGACCAATCCCTCCTACCCAAGTTGTTCCCACCAGTGAATGTGCTAATCATGTTTTAGAATTGTTATTTGATTTTCCCGCGGTGTGTGATGATTTGCTAAGAGATGCTATGATGTATGTGGGGGGTCCCTGCCTTCTCCAAAGAATGTATAAAACTGCTGCAAAACCTGGGCTCGGGGCCTCTTAGCGTCACCTGTTGCTGTGTGTGTGAGGAGGACCGAGCTAGCTCGCAATAAACACCTCTTTGCTGCTTACATCGATCTTGGGTCTCTGGTGGTCTTTTGGGGGTCCCGAATTCTAGCATAACATCACCATGTGCCATACACAACCCTTCTTAAGCCGAAGTTTGTACCAGGCTCTCTGCCCTCTGCTCTCTTCCTCTTCTTTCTTTCCTGTCTCTGCTCTATTCCTTCTTCCTCTTGATAGACCCAACCTGATCTTTTCTTAAAATTGGGCATCTCGCCACAAAGCCACGAAAAGATAATTTCGGCTTTACTTTAAATTACTGCAAATTCTGAATCTGCTTGGAATGCCTGCCTGTGCCTTGAACTCACCCATGCCTGGCTCTCTGACCAGATAGCAGCCCTCTCTGAAACTTTAGTGACACCTCATAAATATTGGCCTTCCCTGGCCAGACAACGACCCTCTCTGAGACTCGAATGGTCCTCATAAATTCTGATGTTGGGGCCAGCAAAAAATGTAAACTACCATTAGTGTGATGCTTGTCAGAGTTCTGTTATCTGTAACCCCCTTTGTGTAACTTTCTGGGCTATAAAGCTGAGCTGCAGGAAAGCTGGGGTGCTGTCTTGTTTTGGGAGGGAGAGGCAGCTGGGCCAGTCAAAATAATAAGCTTGCTTTAATTTGATTTTAATTGGAGTCAGTGGTCTTTCCTTGCGTCCTGGTCTAACACTCTCTGCTCTCTTTCTCTCTGCCCTCCTCCTCTCCTCTCTCTACCTCTCCTTTTCTTCCCCTTTGGGCAGCCCCCCAATAAAATCTCTTGGTTGAATCTCTGTCTCGGGTGAGTCACTCACCTTTCAGAGTGTCCAGAGACCAGGTCACCTGCAGAAGCTAGAATCATGATGGTCCTTGTGTCAAAAACTATAGCCACAGAATTTAACCACCTACTTCTAGAGAGATAACCAAAGGCACAGAGAAAGAAAGAAATCCATGAATTCTTCCTTTTTTATACCTTCATCTTCCTATACCAGCCTGCAATTGACCAGACTCAGTGCATTGGCATTTGTGGAGTCAACTCACCCTAAGAAGTAGTAGGACAGGTCACAAGTTTAGCAGAAGGATAGAGAACAAGTGATGCAGGGAAGGGTGGCAATCCATTCTAGAAAGGGTGGAAAGGGAAGAATTTTATGGGGGAATAATATTCAGGTGATTATGAGTTTCTGTCGCAAGGGAGCAAAATTGCGATGTATGCAGTCAAGGGAGAGAAAAAAAGAATGTCCACGCGCTTCTGCCCCTTTCAATGCTTTTTTCACTCAAATTACTCAATATAATTTCACTCAATATGTTCTTAATCAAGAAAATGACAATCCTTAATGCTAGGCACTGCAATAGACATAATCAATTCACAGCAAACAATTCTGGATTAATTCTAAGCACTGCAAACACATTTAATCATGACAGCCTAATGACAGACATTCCCTCTGCATGCTAAGTTCAAAGGTCGTAGGCCTTAGGCTTTACGTCCAGCAGATGCACACTCATTCAGATGGCAATGATCAGGTCCAGAACCAAGGCAGTCTCCTGGCTGTGGAGTGAACCACTGATTGAGAAGAGGATGTATGGAGAAGCTGCGGCTCTCACCAGGGTCCAGATGAGGCAGTAGAGTTTGAGAGCCTTGAGGATCACCCAGAGGATCAGGAAAAACGATGACAAGTGATGAGATGTCAGTCCAGGTCCTCATCAGGCTCTCCAGCTCAAGTGCATCCTTGTTTTCACTGTCTGAATCCCTGTTCAATAGCTCTATTATTTATACTAGATTTTGGGGCTTTTGACCCCCCCCCTTTCAATCCTTATCAGCTACCACCAGATTTCTCCATGATATCATTTACTCTGGGGTCAGAATCATCTGGTCTGGTGGTCTCCACCCTGATCATCTCCCCTTTCCCTCTTATCAGGGAGGTCAGCCTGCCAGGGGCTTCACTCTGTTTATCAGGGTGAAGGGAAGTAACTTGTCTGAGGCCACACTGGAGGGCTCTATGGGTGTGCCTAATGAGACTGGAGTTCTCAAACTGGAGTTTTTAGAATGGAGTTGCTTAGGCTCAGGCCTAAGGCCATCCTCACAGTTTCCAAAATGTAATTCCATAATTTTACATCATTGTTGCTTCAAAACTCTGTTCTAAAGAACTGTATTTTATATGAATAGGATTTTTATTTTATTATTATTATTTTAATTATTTTTATTTTAATTTTATTATTTTTATTCCTTACTAGACAATGAACAATGGATAAATTCCTTAAGGAATAGATAAATATATAGATAGGTAATCTTATAAAACCATTTAATTTATCAATTTGTATTCCCAAGAATATGTCTAAGTTCTAAACCTTCCATGACACTATTTTCCTCACTGATCTCATATATATGTGAGATCTCTGTTTCTCTCTCTCTCTCTCTCTCCCCACCCCATATCTATCTATCTATCTATCTCTCTCTCTCTCTCTGTCTCCCTCTCTCTCTCTCTCTCTCTCTCTCTCTCTCTCTCACTCACACACACACACACACACACACAACTGAGAGCCAGATCCTGCTCTAGGAATATAGATATCATTATCCCTTAAAGAGTTGAAGATACTATATCAAAGAAATTCTGACAAATTTTGTGCATTCTACCTATGTCTAGATGCTATAATTAACTGGGAATGTATTTATCCAGTTGGGAAGATAGGATTCTCCTTGATCAGAAAGGTTAATGAACAGGACTTATAAAATGACATCCCTAAGCTTTAGCTCTGAACTACTTCTAAAACTCACAATGTCACAGTGAATCTCTTCAAGATAGACTACAGAAAAATTCTCTATTGTCAAAGAGTAGTGCCACCCTAACTTTTTCATTAATTCTATGTAATGAAAATTAATACAGTATTTTTAGTGACTTGACTTCCACCTCTTAGTTTTGAGCTCTCTGGTATTAAAGGGTTGTGAAGGACTTGGTGAGATACATGTTTCTTGACTTCAGCAGTGATGATTTTTTGATTTGCTGGCTCCTGCAGATCTAACCAGTAGCTACAGTTGACCTTTACCTCAATGTATAGCTCACTGTTCTTCCATAGTGAAACATACAATGTTGGTAATCATTTTCTTCTGAAATCCTTTCAGTTTGTCAAAGGGCAGGTTTAAAGAGTAGGAACAAACCCCCTCAGGAATACTTAGAGTCTGTATAGACTGCCTTTCATAGTATTCAACCTTTTACTTACAAAGGCCTCTTTTAGACTGCAAGTCTCACGCCAACTGCATCAAAGAGATTATGAAACAATACCTTCTGTCAGTCATTTCCTTGCAATGTTGCAGGGACTCCCCATTGTGAGCTGAATGTTTGAAAATAAACCTGTAGAGAGAATGTTATCTAGGCCCCAAAAAGGAATTTCCTCATATTTCAGAATTTATATGTGGATATTATATTTGCCCAAATTGTTGAAGAAAAACCAATTATGGTATAAATCCGAAGGAAATGTATTGCTTCAATTTCTAATTTAAATTTTTTCTTAATGTTAACTATTCTTTAAATATTCCATAGCTTCATTTGACTTTTGAGTCACCATATTGTACCTGTCCTATCCTCTGAAAAGTTGAGATTTTTGAGCACATTTTACTTAAACATAAAATTTATTTATGGACTTTGAAATTAAAGAAAATTATTAAGGAGAAATCTTGCCATTAGGAAAGTGAGATTATAGTGAATTATAGCCATTGAATAAAAGTTGGCTACTGATGAACAAGTAAATTAAATTCCATTAATTGGTAGAATGCATTATGCTGTGCAATGATGTATATATGGTATTTTTAAAAATACATAAAGTTGCCATTAGATAGATTAGAATAAATTTACCTGATATGTTGACGAACATTTTTAGAACATTTGAAGTCAGGAAAGATGACAAGAGAAAATTGATTTACTAATAATGTATTAAATTATACCACCTTCATAGAAATATAGTAGTCAATTATAGCCTCGTAGGTAGTGAAATACAATCATGCAAGGCAAGATACATGACAACAAAAATTATTTAACAATAAAAAAGTCACTCTGGGTCTGGGTTGTAGCTCAGTGGTGGAGTGCTTGCCTAGCATGTGTGAGGTACTGGGTCAATTCTCAGCACCATATACAAATAAGTAAAATAAAGGTCCATCAACAACTAAAAAATAAAAAAGAAAAAAAAAGAAAGTCACTCTGCCTTATCAACTCTATAGCCACATGGGAAAACCCAATATAGACAGTGAAAAGAACAATATAAAATAAAAACTGCTATATAAGAAGTAAATGTTTAAAGAATGGTTGCCAGGAATCCAACTCAATTTTTAAATTTTATTTTTCATTTTTTAAAGTAGTTTTTTAGTTGTCAATGCATCTTTATTTTATTTATTTATTTGTGGTAATGAGAATTGAACTCCGTGTTTCATACGCAAGCACTTTACAACTCAACTGCAACCCAGCCCTCCAACCCTATTTTAATGGGGATTCTCTGAGAACTCTGGAACAGACACTCAGTGGTGTCTACTCCCTTTATATTAATGCAATACAGATCAATAGAAACAATAAATTATAAATTACTTCCTGAATTTTATAACCAACCACAATTTGGAAGAGTTATTATCTTTATCCATATTATGTTGAATTTTATCTCTAATCCATCATCTTTAAATGAAGCATATCTATCATATTTCAAATATTTATATAACAATAAGCAAGCTTATTTATATGTAGATATTAGAGTTGTAAACAAATTATCCTGATGGAAAAATAATATGTAAATCCTATGTATCTAATTGTGGATATATTCTTGCATGGTAATTTATTCATTTATTTTTATTCAAATATATATCCATTTATTCCAACACATTTATTAGGCAGCTACAATAGTGTAAACACTTTTACTCCTGACTCTTATGGAATTTATGTGTAGAGATAAAAGATATTAAAGAGATACAAATTCACTTACATGAAATATACATTGTGAAATGCATCTGTGAAAAGAATGCATGTACTTTTTTTGCAAGTGACAATGGAAACTCACTTTTCCAAATCATCCATCCTTTGTTTTATGTCTTGGCTTTAGGGAGTGCTACTCTGATTAATCTGTCCAACAGACAATAAGATCAAAATCATTCAATTTTTTCTTGCAACATTTAATTAAGGCAAACATCAATAGGACTTCAATAAAAAGGATAAGACCATTCTGCAATATGGACTTCAATAATATTTCCCATTTAGTGATTATAGATTTAGTAAAGAAAAACACAGAATATTCAATATATAAATTAAATTTCATATAAACAGATTTTTAAATATAATCTTGCCAGATTTTGGAAGGGACATACCATCCAAATAAAAATAAAGTATTATTATTTATCTGATATTCAAATTTATTTGGATGTCCCATATTTTATCTGGCATGTTTACCCTCATGGTCTCTGGATCAATTCAGCTAAACAAATTATACACTATCTGGGTCGACCTTAGCAATCCAAATGGCTTTCTTAAGTATTTTGTTGATCTTTTCTTTGGCCCAAATCACTAATACAGGTATAAAAAGATACAGTTAGAGTGCACAAGCTTTTCAGGGGCCTACAAAGAAATTAAGGGAAATTCCATCAACCATAACAGCTCTGAACAGAGAATGCAGATTAACCTGAATAATTTTCATAACCAAGGTGAGACTCTTTATTACTTGAACCCTAAAAATAGACAGATTTCTTACCACATCTTTTACAGGAATGATATGTCAGGGTAAGGAAAGATAATGAGAGCATTATCACTCAAGGAAGCTTTTCAGAGTCATCAAAGGTCTACTGAGATGTTCTTCAGACACAGTCTTTCATGACCACTCACAATATGTAAGCAGGGGGAGAAATTAATGCCCAGTTTCCATATACAATACAGGGACCTAGGAATGTTTATGTTAGTCCTACAATGAGTGGGTTATTCACAATTTTGTGAACTCCCAAAGTGACAACCAAACAATAAGAGGCACAGGTTGTTAATATGGCCAACATAGTCTTCTGGAAATCTGGAAGTTCATAAGGTTCCCAGTTCACTTTTAATAACTGAATTTAGTCCTGATTTTTAGAATTGTGCAACCTGTCCTGTTTGTGCACATATTGAGCTAGTTCATATGTGTTTGCCCCATACAATGACACAGAGTGCCTGACAGGCATGTTGAGTAGAGGTCCAGAAACTAGACCAATCATTTCATTTTTCTGGAAGATTTCTTGGGAAAGTTTACGTGAATGTTGAATAAATCATGAACAGAATTGCATCATAGAGGATGGAAAACATATTGTTAATTTAAGTTAAGGTGCATGAAAAATATTAGAACTAAACCAGGGTATTTTTCTTAATGAAGAAGGGTAATACTGAAAGACAAAGATAACTGATGCCCACTCTGATGTACCTCCCAGGGTTTTAGGTATAACTTTTGACTCCCAACCAGACAAGGTTTTTGTTTTCCACTCTTCAGTCACAAAATTGATTAATTTCTTTCAATACCTGAAACTTGTAACTTTGTCACAATATCCCCTACTTGCATCTGTGCATTTACTAGTGTGGTACAAGGATTGAATGAACCCAGGGTCACCTGCATGCTAGGGAAGCACTCTACCAATGAGCTCTATCTCCTTAGGCCTAGAAATGATGTTTGTGATTTTTTTTTGGAAGGGTAATATTTATAAAATTTACAGAGATGCATTATGACTGGAGGAAGGAGGCTTAGTGTGCAGTGTGCAAGAACAACAGGTTTTCTTTATGACTTAAGAATATGTCAATCCAACAAAAGGATCAAGGGGCAAAACCAGAACCTAGTGTTTTAACCCTGTCCCCCCCTTTTTCCATGGATGCCACCAGAAAGCTACAGCAGTTAGGCATTTTTGGGGGGTTGCTGTTAGGGAAAGAAAATTATATCATCCTAGATCAACAGGTGATGATCAGATAGAGGAACAAGTGAATACCAGAAGTTCTAGTAAGAAACCAGAGTCCATCCTGGTAAGTCATCCACAGCAAGAACTGTGAAGATATCCATGTAAGTACATCCAAGAGTGTGGCAATCAAAAGAGGCACAGACAGTGTAGGGCATGAAGCTACTATCACATTATTAACTATGATCCAGATTTATACTCCTATTGGTTATGGATAAGTTTTATATTATTGTGATAGGTCTGTCCATCTATCAAAAATTTATTTTATTGGGTGACATGAGAGGGAAGAAGAGATGGATTAAAGCATTAGATTTTGTGAATTTACAATTCATAGTACAAGTAGGCAGAGATATAGGAGAACTTAACACCTTCTAAGAAAAGGATATAAGAGATATTTATATTATACTTAACCCAACAACAACATTCTTTTAATATGCATAAAGCACATAAATTAATATAAACAATATCGCATGAAATAAAGCAAAGTTATCAAAATTAAAATAATTGAAATTAAACTTGTTGTCACCCTTTCCCTACAAAGGACTCAGACTAGAAAACAGAGAGATGAAAGAAAAATCTCCAAAATCTTGAAAAATAAGCATACTTAAATAATCTATGGATCAAGGAATTTTAAGGGGAAATAAAATAGACATAGAACCTAGTGAAATACAGCATTTGTAGATTACATCTAAAGTAATACTTGGACATTGAAAATGTTAAAAATACATTACAGCCAGGCACAGTGGTTTACACCTGTAATCAGAATGACTCAGGAGACTGAGGCAGGAGGATATCGAGTTCAAAGCCAGCCTCAGCAAAAAAAAAAAAAAAAAAAAAAAAGAAAAGAAAAGAAAAGTGAGGGGCTAAGCAAGACAGTGAGACCACATATCTCAATAAAACATAAAATAGGGCTGGGGATATGGCTCAGTGGTCAAGTGGTCCTGAGTTCAATCCCTGGTACCCCCTGTCCAAACAAAACAAAACATGAGGCAATGAGGCATAGGCACCAATTAATAATCATTTTTACCACCTGGAAAATCTTGGGTGGTGAGGGGAGTTGGAGAGCAAATAAACCAAACTAAAGCAGAAAGAAGAACTTAATAGACAAAAGCAGAGATAATTATACAGAAAATCAAAACAATGGAAGAAATCAAAGAGACAGAGAGCTAAATGTTTGAAATGATTCGTAAAATTCACAAATTGTAACAACACTGATGAAGGAAATAATAGACAAAATTTCAATACCAAGGTTTGTTTTTTTTTTTTTTTTAAAGAGAGAGAGAGAATGAGAGAGAGAATTTTAATATTTATTTTTTAGTTTTCGGTGGACACAACATTTTTGTTTGTATGTGGTGCTGAGGATCAAACCCGGGCCGCACACATGCCAGGCAAGCGTACTACCACTTGAGCCACATCCCCAGCCCCTCAGTGTCAAGTTTTAAATAGAATATTAATTATGACAGACCCCGAGGAAATCAACAGTGTAATAAGGAATAGAGCTGATGTGCTTTTGGTACTGCGGCCTCTGCCTTAAGGGTTCATGTACTGGAAGCTTGTTCCTCAGTGTGGTGATGTTGGCCAGTGGAATCTTTAAGTGGACCAAGTGAAAGGTTATTGGGTCATTGGGCATGATGAATTTGCAAGACCATACCTACTAAGGGTATGCACTAAAAGCCCAGGAAGACATATAATTGCAATGGATTGATGTAGAAATGTCACATGAGAAAATTCTACACCTATGGATAAAAACTCTTGGAAAAATAGTAATTTTTGTGAGTGTTATGTTTTGAGAGTGTTATGAGTTAAATTGTATCTCCCAGAGCACTTGCTTCGAGTCTAATCCTACATCTAGGAATAAGAGCTTTTGTTTAGAAATGCATATAATATGATGTGATTAAATAAGATGGGATCATAAAGGAGTAGGGAAAGCTGTTGTTTTAGTGTAAATTGCATCCTTATAAGGAGAACAGAGCTGGCAGCTGATTCTATAAGGAGAGCAGGGAAAGCTCCTAAATCACTGTGCCTTGTATCCTTCTGTGATTCTCTCTCTGCTATCAAATTATTTTTTTGAATTTCCATCCCTTTCCTTGTTCTACAGATGTTTCTGTGTAGTTCCCAAGGGCCATCCCATTAACAGGAGCAAGACAAACACAGTGCTGCTGTGTGCACACAGCATCAGAACTTCGGTAACAGAGAGAATGCTCTTCTTGTATATCTCAACCCCGGTCCCCCTCAGATACTGATGTCACCATGTAATATGTATCCATTGTTTGTGGAATCAAGGCTGAGGTGGCATATGAGGGCCTGTGTGCCTCAAAAGGAGAGCAAATTTTTAGACCTCCACTGGGCCAGCAGAGTGTCCCATAATCTCTTTTGAAAAATATTTTCTCTTCTATATCCTGGAGCCCTTAGTGCCTATGTTTACTCTTGGTTCATCCTTCCTATTGTGTTTGTGAAAAGGACCCAGCAACACATTAGGAATTGTGATCTCTTCAATGAGCACATCTTCCTAAGCCTCAGCTTTACATGTGCCTGTCTTGACAAACTGCAAGCTTTTGAAATCTTTTATCTCTCATTTTTTTGTCTCCCATTCTAACAGTAAAGCTGACTAAAAGCTGTCAGCAATATCCACAGAAATAACTGACTACTGTGCTGTCCTGAAATTTCCTGTAGCAAATTAATTAGCCCATTAAAATTAAGCCTCACACAGAGTCTCAGGACATGAACTAAATGTAATCAAGTTCTATGCCAGGCTATAACATAAGTGGTCTATAGTTCAGTTTCAGATAGGGTCCCCCTTTCTCTCTGAAAGCTCTTGAGAAAGATCTGCATTTCTTTTGGTAGTCTGGTCTTCTGAGCTCTAACCAGAATCACCAATAAACTCTTCTTAAAGCATTCTAAAGCTTTTCCAGCTTGCATCTCTAAACATTAAACATTCTTACTGCAAATCAGCCTCAAATTTTACTGATCCACGTGATCAGTTTAGTCAGAGTGTTATACCCATTCTGAGTTTCTGTTTCAGTTAGGTTTTATGTCACTGTAACCAAACACTCTTGAAAAGGAAAATGTTGAGGATGGACAGCTTATCAAGCACCCGTGATTTCAGAGGAGTCAGTTCATAGATGGCCAACTCCATTTCTCTGGGCACATCATAATGGTAAGGCCCAGTGGAGAAAAGCTGTTCCCCTTATGGGTGCAAAGAAGCAGAGAAGGTAAGGGGTAGCAGGAAAGGAGCAGCAGTGGCAACTCCTCCAGCAAAACCCCACCTACATACAGTTGTCACCCAGTTACTCCAATGAAAGTAGGATGATCGGATTAGATGACAGCTCTCACAATCTGATAATTTTAGCACCGAATATTTCTGCATTAACACAGGAGCTTCTGGGGGACACCTCCTATCCAAACCATAACACACAGTAAACATATCTACTGATGAGGCAGGACCATCACACGGTCAAGTCCAACCTGAGGAACTTGGCAAACCATAACCCACTTAAATCAAATGTTTGAAATATTATATGTCAAGAGCTTTGTAATGTTTTGAACAACCAATAAATAAATAAATAAATAAATAAATAAATAAAAATAGAATGAAGATGTTGTATCCACCCGGGGAAAAAAAAAATAGGGCTGGGGATATGGCTCAGTGATCGCGTGCCCCTGAGTTCAATCCAGGGTACCACCCCCCCAGGCAAGCGCACTACCACTTGAGCCACATCCCAGCCCCTCAATGTCAAGTTTTAAATGGAATATTAATTATGACAGACCCCGAGGAAATCAACAGTGTAATAAGGAATAGAGCTGATGTGCTTTTGGTACTGCGGCCTCTGCCTATTCCCTTTGCCCCACACCCCTCCAGGCTTGTAAGGCTGGTGTGAATGGCCCCAGAGCTAGGCTTGCTTAAGGAGTGGACTATTTTATAAGAGAAGGGCTCTGAGCTTATTAAATCTGAAGATTTTGTAATGTCAGTAAACATGAAGGACCCTGGTTCAGGAAGAAGCTATCTTTCTTTTACCGAATGTCTTTCTGTGGTTAGCGCCACAAGGGGACACTGTATCAGTTTTCCAAGGCTCTTTGTTCTTTAACTTTCCTTGAAAAGATAGTGTGGAATGAGGACTTGCAAGTTGTATTGAAACAAGAGCTCAAAGCATGTGCAGAAACAAGAGAAATTAAAATTAAATTGAGAAATATCTCACACTCTACCATTTCAATGTGAATCTACATACAATATAAATCAATATTAAATGAATTTTCAGAAAGTTTATTGTGGCTTAAATGCATACACGTCATTATAAAATCACCCTGAATATGAACATTATTTTTAATGTTTACTTATACCAGAATCTTATTATGGATCTCCTGTTGTAAAGAGAAAGTATAAGACAATTACACTCAGTTGTTAGTAAAAGCCTAGCTAGTGATAGTGAGAAAGTAGAAAAATATGTGAAAAATTTATACATTAATTTGTAACAAGGCATTATGATGATTGACCCATAAAAATGAATTGTGTCCCTCTCACACATACATGCACAAAGCCAGCTGCTGAGCAGTTGTCTTATCATTATTTCTTTGTGACTTTTATTATGACTCATTAGAATATTTGTCTGCTATTATTTTATACTTTTCAACATTTTCTACATACATAGATAGTGGCCGGATAACTGAGTTTTAAGTGTATAAGACTTCATACAAATTGTGTTTTTATTTTGCCTCAGATTTCACAACAAATCAGCTTCATAGTTTAAGCAACAAAAAATTTTAAATATAACTCCATGAATTGTTTAAAAATGGAAAATTATATATTATTAGAATAATTTATTATTGCTAACAATTTAATGTGAAAACTGATAACTTTGTTATAATTACTGAAGATACATTGAAAAATAAGAAGGTAATATGTATTGATAATTTTATATGCCATGTACTACAATGTGTAATTGTGATATATTGCTTAATACAGCACTACAAATTAGATTATACAACTCAGCAATTGAAGTTTGTATGACTCTAAAAAATACGTTGTAATGCTTTACATATCATTGCTATGAAAAAATTTATAAGATTTCAGTAAATGTTTAATATTGTTATTTACAATAATTGTTTACATATGCATAGTTCCATTCAGCAATTTTCTATTAATTTTCAAAGATGATTTTCATTCCATGTAAATATTTATTTTCATTTGAATATATAGGGAAAAATTCATAAAACCTACATTAAAAATGTAAGGTAATTTTTGTAAAACTTCTAGGATATAAAACAGATTACAAGAACTATTTAAAATTCACTCGTCACTGTGACTAAAATAACTAGGAGGACAACTTAGAGGAGAAAAAGTTTTATTTGGGGATCACGGCATCAGAGGCTCAATGCATGATTGGCTGACTCCATTGCTCTGGATCTAAGATGAGGCAGCAAATCATGGCACAAATTCGTGGTGGTGGAATTTGCTCTATTCATGGTGACCAGGAAACAAAAGGAAAAAGGCAACAGGTAAGATGCACCCTTCCAGTCTATGCTTGTAGTGATCCAATTCTTCCAATCATGCCCCAGCTGCTGAGAGTTACCACACAGTTAGTCCATTCAAACTAGGATGAACGGATTAAGTTACAGCTCTCATGATTCAATCATTTGATTGCTGACTGTTCCTGCATTAACAGGAGCTCTTGAGGAACACCTCATATACAAGCAACACAAATTCAGAACTCAGAAGGGGTCTTTAGTGCACATACAACTGCAACTTCCATTTCTGTGCCTTTCAAATTAAACTATCAATGCAGAGACTCTGAATTCCCAGAATGGATCAATTGTGCCTGTACATTTATCAGCAGAGGAAAGAGGAACAGTGAGAAAATAGATGTCAGGCAATTACTCCTTTATTTTCATTAGCATCCTCAAAGCAATCCCGAAAAGATGTCCCAATGGTGTCTATTGTACAACATCACTATAATATAGAATTTTATACAAATAAATAGAAGAGCAAAGTATTATGGGCAGAAGTATTCTATAAAATAAAAGGAATCACATTTTTACCATAAAGTTTTCAACTGCTTTCTCTCAAATATTGCAGAATGGCAGATTGTTTTTAAAATTATTTGGTACTAATAATAAAAAATAGTGCCTGAAATATATGTTTGAGGTCCAGTAAAGTTGGTTATGTGTCTATGTATTCATGATCTTAGGATGCCCTCATGCTGTCACTAAATCAAATGCAATGTTTACATTCCTAATTCAGGAAAAGAATCCTCTGAATTTATGTTAAAAATAGTCAAGTAACTTCAATGGAGCTTTTTTGTATCTTGGAAGGTAATTTTGATCTTATTTTTTCAACATATATAAGCTTTCATACACACACACACACACACACACACAATGATTTACCATATAGATTATTGAATTATTGATTCTGGAACTATACTATCTGGATTGAAAAGTTCAAATTAGTTTTTAATTCCTTTCCCAATATATTTCTTTAAACAAGAAATCTTTGTGCCTGAGTCAGTTTATCTATAGGCAGGAGTAGTAATACCCACTTTAAAGACAAATGAATGTTAGGTACTGATTTTTCATGCTAAAATTTTTACTATAAAGTAATAATTTTATTTTCTCAAGAAGTTTGCCCAGTTTTTACCTTTAAAATAAATTCAGTGTACTTCAATTTGGTGCACAAAATGTTTTCTTTATGTAAATCATTAAGATCAATTAACAATGTACACTAATTCTCTTAAGATTCTTGAGGGGGCTGGGGATGTGGCTCAAGCGGTAGCGCGCTTGCCTGGCATGCGTGCGGCCCAGGTTCGATCCTCAGCACCACATACAAACAAAGATGTTGTGTCCGCCCAGAACTAAAAAATAAATATTAAAAAAAAATTCTCTCTTTCTCTCTCTCTCTTGAAAAAAAAATTCTGTTTAAAAAAAAAAAAAGACTCTTGAGGATATTTGTTTGTTTAGACTATTTCTTTTCCTTTCCTCCTCTTCTGTTTCTCTTTCAGATGCCTTTTTCCTGTACACCGTAGCAGTAAATTCTTGGGTTGGATTTTAAAAATACTTAAAAATTACCATTACTCAGGAACTTAAGGAATAAATGAAAAACTTGAAAGATTTATAGCAACTTGAAGTCCCATCTAAAATTATCAGAGTTCCTCCAAATTCTCTAAAAATGAAAACACAAAAAGTAGTTTGGATGGGAAGACTTAAATATCTGCATGAAAAATGTGGGGATGTAAATAAAATAATTAATCTAAATTCTACTCCAATATCATTACTAAATGCTTGTGTATTTCAGCTCTGATACTACTTTTAAAGGATCTGAATATCACTTGTTTTTTTCCTTGCTATAGTTCCAATTTCTATGATGAGACTGAACACAGAGCAGGTATTTGGTAAATATTTGTGAAACAATGAATAAATGTGTTTTTTTTTTTAAATAATACTTTCAATGACACATAAAAGTTTTACGTATTTGTGGTTTACAACATTTGATGTGTGCATATTTATTGTGGTATTAAATAAATCTTTATTGTTTAAGTTCTTATGTATGGATCTGTAAATGAGTAGATGGTGCATCAACCAGGCCATTTGTAATCAGAATCAGTTTCAAGTTCCATTTTCAGTTGTCTGTCTTTTTTCTTACTTTGGAGTTGACATTTTTAGTAATTAGAATATAATGATAAAATAAATTACCAAAAAGTTTGTATTTAAAAAGAATTTGTATTTTTACACACACAGTTGTATTTTTAATTAACCAAATATAGAAGTAAATAATATTGAACTATTTTTTGCTGAAAAGCATTAAAACAAATTCTAAAATTTGTTACAATATTCATGATATTTTTATCACGTGATATCATATAATTATCTCAATATTAAATTACAGTTTCTTTTTGAGCATTTGTAAAGAATATTACCAAAAACATAGTTGAATATATTATTTTCTTTCACAAAATGAAGAAAATCAAGTAAAATTTCTGTTACATTGCATGCTAGCACCATACATGCAAGTGTCTTGGCAAAGATGCCATCCATCTGTAGTGGCCAGTGGCTGTATTGAGAACGCAAAATCAAGAACTCTAGCAAGAACTCTAACAAAATCAAGAGTCTATCAAGCTTCTAAGAGGAATAATTAGATAAGCAATAATTACCCTTTTTTTCTGGCCTTGGAGAGCTTCCATATTCTCCAGCATGCCCTGTATTCCAGCTCATGGGAAATGTGCTTATGATGGACAGCTTTCCTTGCAGATTCTTGATATCATCTGGCCAAGCTCTTTCTTAGTAGGACCCTGCAGCTACATAAATTCTACATTTAGAAGAGAGTGGAATTTATTCCACAGAAAATATGTGCTTCTTCCAGTACATTAGGAGTCTCTGCTGTGACTTCATCACAGAAACCACACAGTCCATAAAACATCCTCACCCATTGCAGATCTAATGCACCTTCAGATTTGCTAGATGTCTCAGATTCCAGGATAGCTGTACTGTAGATTATGCTCACTCCAGAGCCCTCATTACTGTGAAACCCACTCAAATCTTGATGCTTCCAAGTGATTCATTAAATGAGTCAGAGACTTATTCCAAAATGTGCTTTATGCTTCCTCAAAATCCACAGAAGTAGCAAATTAGTCCAAGGGTATAAAAGGAAGTGAAAGAAAATACATTGCAGTCTTGTCAAGTAGGAGAGGTAGCATGCTGAATGATGCCATAAATGGTTGACACACAGGCATCTTTATCCTTATTTATTTATTTTCCCCCATACACTACTTTCTGTTACTACATTGCAGGGAGAAATTTTTAGCCACACAAATGAATCCAGCCAAGTTACAGGATATAAAATCAATACCCATAAATCAAATGTGTTCTTTTATGTCAGTGATGAATCCACTAAAAGAGAAATTAGGAAAACTACCCATTCACAATAGTATAAAAAAATACTCAGGAATCAATCTTACAAAAGAGGTGAAAGACTTCTACAGTGGAAATTACAGAACTAAACAAAGAAATTGAGGAGAACTTAGAAGATGAAAAGATGTCCCATGTTATTAGATAGCAGAATTAATATTGTCAAAATGACCATACTACCAAAAGCACTATACAGATTTAATGAAATTTCTATTAAAATACCAATGACATTCTTCATAGAAATAGAAAAAGCAGAATGAAATTTATTTGGAAAAATAAAACCCAGAATTGCCAAAACAGTCCTTAGCAAGAAGAATGAAGCAAGAGGCATCATAATACCAGAACTTAAATTATACTACAGTGCTTTGGTAATAAAATGGCATGGTATTGGCACCAAAACAGACATGTACACCAATGGAACAGATTAGAAGACACGGAGAGAAACCCATGTAAATACAGTTGTCTCATACTAGACAAAGACACCAAAAACATTCACTGGAGAAAAGATAGCCTCTTCAAAAAATGGTACTGCAAAAACTGGAAATTCACACATAGCAAAATGAAATTAAACCCCTATCTCTCATCCTGCACAAATTCAACTCAAAGTGAATCAAAGACTTAGGCACAAGAACAGAGACCCTGTACCTAATAGAAGAAATAGTAGGCCCAAATCTTTATCATATTGGCTTAGGACCTGACTTCAAGAATCAATAAATGGGATTGAATCAAACTAAAAAGCTTCTTCTCAGCAAAGGACACAATCAATAATGTGAAGAGAAAGCCTACAGAATGTGATAAAGTCTTTACCATATGCACCTCAGATAGAGCACTAATTTCCAGAATATATACTCAAAAAACTTAACAGACACACACACACACACACACAAAAAAAAAACAATTAATAAATTGGCTAAGGAACTGAACAGACACTTCACAGAAGAAATACAATCAATCAACAAATATGTTAAAAAATATTCAAGATCTCTAGCAAATAGAGAAATGCAAAATAAAACTATTCTTAAGATTTCATCTCACTCCAGTCAATCTGTTTTTTTATCTCTATGAATTTACCTCTTCTGGGTACATCATATAAATTGAATCGGACAATATATAATCTTTCACATACTCTTCTTTCACTTAGCATACTGTTTACAAGTTTCATTCACACTGTAGCATATATACCAGTAATTAATTTCTATTGATGGATGTTCGGGATGTTTGACATTTTGACTATAGTGCTTGTATGGACATTCAGAAGCAATTATTTGTTTGAGTACATATGCTTTTCAATTCTATGATATACATGTCTAGAAGTGAAATTGCTGGAGCATAAGTTATGTCTGTGTTTAACTTCATTTTGTTTTTCTTTGTTTGCTGCTATTGGGGATTGAACTAGGGGGCACTCAACCACTGAGCCACATCCCCATCCCTAGTGTTTGTATTTTATTTAGAGACAAGGTCTCAATGAGTTGTTCCATGCCTTGCTGTTGCTGAGGCTAGTTTTGAACTTGTGATCCTCCTGCCTCAGCCTCCTGAGCTACTGGGATTAAAGGTGTTAGCCTCCATGCCCGGCTTGTGTTTAACTTTTGAAGGAGCCACCGAACTGCTTTCTAAAGCAGCTGTGCCATTTTACATTACCACCAGTGTTATATCAGGCTTCTGATTTCTTCACACCCTCACAAATGCTTATTATTTTACAATATTTTTACGATTGCCATCTTTGCGTGTATTAAATTGTATCTCATTATATTTTTAACCAAGTATTTATTTTGCACAACACAGTCCTCTGAAAAAGCATTTGGGCTCTATAGTAAGAAAACCCCTGCTAAAGCTTTAGGGTAAAAATGATTCCCTACTGGGAAACGAACATGCTTCTCTAGATGAATCATCAGATAATGTGGGAAGAGGAACTTGTTCTTAATTTGAGAAATTTTGTTATATATGTTTAAATATAACATATTTACCTAATTTTTATTTTTCTACTTTGGTTTCACATACTCTTTGACAACAGAGTTGTGAGCCATTACAACTCTGAGTTTTTTCAAGGTTAATATGTGTGCATGTTAGAGAGCAATATTGTACTAAAAAGGAAATGTGCATTTAAGTCTAAAATTTTCCAATTCCCTTTATGCTATTGTACTACTATAGTCAAATGTTTAGCATGCTTGTTTTTGGCAACAAATAACCAGCAGCAGAAAACACAGCTGCCCTATTAAACTGCCTGTATTTATCATCATCATTTCCCAAAAGGTTTTTTAAAACCTATGTTTAAAACCACTTTTTATGAATTTTTGCATTTTTAATGTAACATAAAATAGAATACTTTGTTTATATTTTTCACTGAAGGCAGTGGAATGTCAAATTTGATTTTTTTGCATCAATATTTATGCATTAAAACAATGAAATAAATGAAAACAACGTGTGCTAATTTGTTTTCAATTAGAAACACCAAAGGTCATATCTCATATGTCTTCAATCTTCTAATGAAATATCTCCAGATTTCAGGTTGCCAATTAACAGAGACAAAGCAGCACTGAAGTGAACTGATAAATTTAAACCCTTAAATAATGTCCTCAGAGTGTTGTAAATGTAATTATGTATTTTGATATTATCTACTTATTGTACATTCGAGTTTGTTTCCATACAATATTAACAAAAGTTTCAAGCTAGAGTCAACACAGACAATCTGAATTCCATGTTGAGTGCTACCTATGACCCTGGGCCATTTTGTTAACCTTTCTGGAGTTCAATTACTTCATCTATAATATGATTATCTACCTTGTGAAATGGTTAAGACCTAAATTCATCAATTCATGTAAACTACTTGGAGCTGTGCCTGGAATATAGTAAGCTTTCAGGAATATTGTTAAATGATTTCAAAACGTAAAGAATTTGGGGAACGAAGCTGTGTTTCATTGACTATTGTGGTAGGGAACACAGACATTTCTGAAGGAACTCTGCCTGGCGTCACCTTCACCTTCCAGCTGGGCTCACGCAGTAGCTCCTCTTCTGATGTTCTCTTCTGACATCCTTGTCCTGTAGTCCCAGTGTGTTCCCCACATTTTATCCAGACTTATCTTTTGAAAGCATAACTTGTATCTCTTGTTAAAAGGCTCCAATAGTTTCCTATAAACCTATAATTGAATCAAGCATCTTCATTACATACATCTTTCAAAATGCTAAACGATCTGGCACTGCCCTCCTTTCTGATTTAATCTGTGCTACCCGACTGCTTGAGGCATTTGCAGCCACACAGGCTACCTTTTTGTGAACCAAACTTGCCAGTTACCTACTGATTTCATTCTTTACATGTGTTACATCTTCCCACTTTTAGAACTTCAAATGGCTCATTTTATTTTATTGTTTTGTCAGATCCCAAAGTCATTTCCACAAAGAGATTTTCAGTGTAATATTCTTTAAAAACATCATCTCACCCCCAACAGTCTCTGCTTTTTTTCATTAGTATTTAAATTTTGAGATTTTTTTCTTTTTTGTTCATTTGTTTACCAACTGTTTATAGCTCATAATCATATTATTGTGTCAGTCAGCTTTGTGTCTCTGTAATATAATACATGGGGAAAAAAAAATGAGAGGAAGAAATGTTTATTTTGTTCACTGTTTTCAGTCCGGGGTGCCTTGGTTCCATTCCTACAAGCTTGTGGTGAGGCAGAGCATCATCATGGTGGAGAGGTGTGGTATAGCAAAACAGTTCACTTCATGGCAACTGGAAGGTAGAGCAAGAAAGAGAGAAGAGGGTCAGAGGCAAATACAGTTCTTAAGGTCATGCCCCCAAGGACCTTCCTTCATCCAGATCTCCTACAATTTCTAGTACTTCCCAATAATGCCATCAAAGTAATAATCCAAAGATGGAGCTGGAGCCCTCATGATCCACTCACTTTCCCAAAGACAGTCTCTAAACATTGCTGCATTGGAGACAAAGCCTCCACACACGTGCTTTCAGGGAACATTTCAGATCCAAACCATAACAATGCTAGAACTTATTGCTAGTGATAATTATTTTAAGAATGAGTTCTTTACTAATTTTCAAAACCATTCTTGAACTACAGGCTGAAAGTATTTTTAACAAGATTTTATTTAAAAAGTACTGTCCTGGTAGCACTTTATCACTACAAAAAACAATAACAACAACAACAACAATAATAACAACAACAAAAAACTCTCACATTCTAAACAGTTCAGAAAAATAACAGATGAAAATTACCTAAATATAATTTGCCCCACTTATAATAAATGAAAATTAAAACAATATGAGGTTTCTATCTGGAAAAACTCAACATTTAACAACATACAACTCTTGAAAAACTGTGAGAAAAATAAAAATACATCACTAATTAAAATGCAAAATGGTTTAATCCTTACGAAAGAAAATCTGCCCATATCTAGCAAAATTATGCTCCAGCACTCTAAATTGGCAAGCTCATTTCTAAAGAACTATTCTTAATATATAATGAAAAACTTGAAATGTAATTATACACAAGTACATTGATATTAGCTATATTTGTGAAGGTTACAGAGTGTCAGGCAATACCCCAAATGCAAGTCACTAGAGAATATGTCAGATGGTACATTTCTTACAGTAGAATATAGCCATAAATATAAGAAGGGATATTTATATATACTACTATAGAATATAAATTTTATTATGTGGTCAAATTAAACTTTTGTTGTGCATTAATCTAAGGAAAGCATTATACATATATACATATGTATATATATTTATGTGTGTATATATATATATATATACATATATAATTATACATATATCAATTATATCATATCAATTATATTAGATGAAAGTGGAAATATAAATCATGAAATAAAATACAGGAGGGTAAGATAGAAGATACCTAACATATGCTGAATTCATTAATTACAGATTTTTAAAAACTGACTTTAATATCATATATAAACTAAATGTAAAGTAAAACAACTCTAAAATTGACAAAATAAGTTACCATACTTTAATATGCATTTGCTAATACCACCACACAGAAGAACTACTTTAGTCTACCTTAAAAAATTGTAATGTCATGTTCTTCAAATAACTAAATAAACTGTAGGGAAAAACTATCTGTAAAAATAACATTAAACTATTACAATAAGTACAATTTGGTGGTAGTCTTAATATTATTACATTTTTATTAATATTATTACATTATTGACATTACATCTATCATTGATGAAACATAAGTAATTGTTAAGACTGACGATTTTGCATGACAGGAAGAAGATATGCATGGAATCTTTTATAAATTAATGATTTTAAAGTTAAAATTTTAAAAACATAAAGCAAAAAGTACACCGTTAGGCATTGCATAGATTTCAAATCAACTCTCCGTTAGCAATTTAGCTTTGGAAATAAAATCAAGCTATTTAATACAGGATTTATGTAGAGGCCTGGCACATTTTATGTGGTATTTTCTGTATGGATTTAAAAATTGTTATAAGTACATTTTGCTAAATTCAAATGTTTCTTCCCTAAAGGAAATTGTCATTTTGAAAAAAGTATGTAAGTTCCTGGCAACTTAAAATCAGGACTATGATGTCTGAAAATTTTACATTACACTCTTAATATTCTTGACAAATTTAAATTAATGAAATCATAAAATCAATTCTTTATCACTTTCACTGGGCTAGTATAACATTTCAAATTCTAAAGTAATATTCTAGTGCCATAAATTTTTATTCATGGGGGGATAGTAGAGGATAGGAAAGGTAGCAGAAAACAACAGTTACTATTATGGTATTATGTAAAAATGTGGATGTGTAACCGATGTGATTCTGCAATCTTTGTAATGTTTTGAATAACCAATTAAAAAAAAATTATTCATTTCCTATCTTCAAACAAAAGATACTATTTTTTATAGTTTGTTTTATATTCCTTTATTTTAGACAATCAATAATTGCCTATATGTTATCTTCACTTTAAATGAAGCTTCAACTCATATGATTATTACTTTAGTTAATTTGAAATATAATATTAGAACTGACAAATTGAAATGCAATATTAATATCAACCAACATTCTGATTTGTGGTTAATTTCTCCTCATAAAGCTAAGCTTTCAGATTTTGTTTTGTTTCTCCCTTCGAGTTGAGCTGTAATAAAACTGGGCATATAGTAACTTTTAGGTAAGAATTTTTCTTTTGAAACTTAGCTGCAAATATCTATTGTCTTTGTAATAGGGACCATGATACTAGCAGAAGACAGATGTTTGATATGTGCAATTTAACAAGTGACTAATGCTGTAAAGAAATAATATACATTTTAATAATTTTTCAAGTAAAATATCTGGTGGAATTTTGCATTATGAAACTCTAATAGTTAATGTGGCAAAACAGAAAATGTTGGATATGCACATTAACTGTACTTTAAATAATGAGAAAAATTCATGCCATAAAAATATGTGATACCCTTTAATCATATTCAAAGAAAGAGCAAAACTTAAACCCATATTACTTAATACAGGTAACTAACTTCTTGCTCTTACATTGCATATTTTCCAAATAGAGAATAACATTAGATTTATATACAGTTCTTGTTAATTTTGGTTTTTATAAAATCATCTAATGTTCCCTGACTAATGCATTCTAGATGTTATTATTTACTTTTAAAATTTGCCATAAATAATGTGGTGTGTGTGTGGGGGGGGGAGTGTGTGTATGTGTGTGTTTGAGTGTGTGTGTCTGGGGGGAGAGACAGACAGACAGAGACAGAGAGAAAGAGAGAGACAGAGGGAGATATCTGAAATCTGAAATAAGGGTCCCAGGATTGTTATACATCAAAAAAAAATTAAAATTTTTTATAATTTGCTTCTGCTGATGTTCACCTTTTCAAAATATTGTTCAATTTTGTTTGTTGAACAAGAATTTAAAATATGCCTTTATAAATTAAAAAGTCATAACTTTGAAAAATTGATTTAAAAAATTAATCAATGCTGAACACAATGTACTTGGAAAATACTTAATAAAAGATCAATTTAACACTAATGGTCATTTGACACATCCCATAAATAAAAAAACAAAATCACTTTTATAACTTTCACAGAACATTTCATTTTTTCACACTTAAAAAAATGTAGTTGAAGGATAATCTTTGATAGTATGAGAAGTTAGAGCAATATTAAAATCATATTAATAAAGTTAAAAATTTTTGATAATAGTGCAGAGATTGCTTAACATAGCATTTTAAAATTTTGAACTAAAAGTGTGCATAAAGAAAATGTGTGTGGGTGCACACATGTCTGCATGTCATGGACTATTATTCAACAATAGAAATTTTGTCATCTGCAAAGATATGAATGGCCCTGGAGGACATTATGCCAATTGAAATACACCAGGCACAAAAGGGTAAATATCACATCATCTCAGTCATATGTAGACTGTAAAAATGTTGATTTCACAGAAGTAGAGAATTAAATGGTGATTACCACTGTCTGAGTGACAGTGGTTGGTGGAGAAGATTGGACAGATGTTGATCAAAGCATACAAAATTTTAGTTAAAAGAAATAAGTTTCAGTCATATATCATACACATTCTGTTAAAATTTGAGACTAGAAAACACCAGTTGAAATCCCCCATTTAATCATTCAGTAATCATGCATTATTCTAAAGTCACTACAGTGCCTTGGAACTCTACCCATTAAGTCATTTATGACCTAGTAGGATAATAAGACATTTATATAAAAATATTACAAAACAAAATCAAAACACAATGACCTTAAAAGAGTAGCAAAATGTTAGAGTGAACTAAAAATCTAATTATATTTCACAAAGAAGGTGTGATTTGAGAGTTGAGAATAAAACTGCCTCAAATTTCTAAATGGGTGCATATAATGAGAGGAAATTATTATTTTCCTTTGAGTAATGGATATAACTGAATGAGTATGTAGTTTAAGGGTGACATGCTAGAAGGGGACTGAGGTCTGGTTCTTCAAAACATTTAATATCAGGGAGAAGGATAAAATTTCATACAAGCAATGAAAGCTTTAATTTTTAGAGTAGGAAAACTGAATAAACAAACATGTTCCTGAAACAAACAAAACAAATGTATGATGTATAGTAGGCACTGAAATTTAGGACATTTCAAAATTTAAGTGATAACTAATTATTAAAAAAAGGTAATGTTGACTACTTACTAAATGCCAAGTTTATTTTTGTACATATATAACTTTCAGAGTCTAACTAGTATTTATTGTTCAGTAACATTTTCATTTTAGAAATCAGATAAATTTAAGTAATTTGTCTAAAAATGTATGGTTAGAAAGAGTAGACCTGGGATTGGCTCCAGTTTGACTCCAGAATACATAGGATTAGCAAAACACTGCATAATACATTGGACTCGTTGTTTTAAAATTTACTTTATAAGCCATAACTGGAGTTCAGGGATAATAAACCATGGACTCAATGAAGTTACATACTATTTGTCTTTTCCTCTACCACTTTTGTTGTGGGTGATGAACATATTCCGTAATGTAGCATACTTTCTAAAAGACAATTTTGGATAAATATAACATTAAGTATGCATGTATAAAAGAACACTAATATTGGTGTAAATGTGTGTGTGTGTGTGTATATGTGTGTAATGTACATGTGCATTTGTGCATAGTGACTTTTTTCAGGTCATTAATCACTTATATGATTTTAGTTCCCAAAAATTGTTTCTGTGCTCATCTTTACTTCAACTGGAATTTTAGCTAATCAGGAATTTTTTAAAATCAGTTAATTATTTTTTACTGGTGCATTATATTTACACATAATAGTGGGATTCATTTTGCCATATTAATACAAACATGTAACATAATTTGATGAATCTCATTCTGATCAGAGATTTTTGACAAGAGAAGTGACCCTAACATTGACACTCTGACGTCATATTAGCTTTCTGTGTCCCTGTTTTTATGATATTCAAGAGTTCCTATTAATCATTATATATGTGAGAAAGGTGTGTGTTGAAATCACTTGCACTTAAACTTCTGTACTCTCATTTATTAAATCAATTCTCTATTTATACTTTATTGCAAATGCTAATTACCCTCTAACCTCACTTATTACTTTTTAAGATGGAATAAAACCAATATGGCAAGGTGGCAGTCACAATCCTGTATTTAATATTTATTGTATCCTTGTCTCAGTGCCAGCTATAAAAGTTCAACACTTAAATCTTCCTTAAGAAAAAACTTGTCATACTGGGCATGGTGGGGCACTCCTGAAATCCCAATGACTCGGAAAGTTGAAGCATAAGATCATAATTTCGAGTCCAGCCTGGGCAATTTAGGAAGACCTTGATTTCAGAATATAAAAGAAGCAGGGATATAGCTTAGTGGTACACACACACACACACACACACACACACACACGAGAGAGAGAGAGAGAGAGAGAGAGAGAGAGAGAGAGAGAGAGAGAGAGAGAGAGGGGTGGGGGAGTAGGAAGGGAGGGAGGGAGGAAGGGAGAGAGAAAAGAAAGGAAGAACAGGGAAAGTTTGTCACTTCATTGCAAACTGCAAATAGTAAATAGTACTCTTCTTAATTGCGGTTGAGTGCCTTCAAGTATATTTTGGGGATTTGCACACAACATTTGAGTAAAGGCCATTCTCTTATTGCTTAGTCAAAGATTGACTGCTACAAAGGCACTGGGGCATGGCCCTTTCTGCCTAACATGGAACTCCTCTGGGCCATCTGTCCTCTGGAAATCCTATGCAATTGGCTGAGATGGTACTAGATCCACTTGTATATGAGGTTGTTGCTTCTCAGATCTGCTTCTTCTGCACCTTCCTTTCATTACCCCTTTAAGACTTTTTGATCTCCTAATTCTGTTAGTATCAGCTTATCCAAGAAAGGATATTTTACATAAGTAAAATCTCTACCAGAGCAGAGCCCAGATTTGTGGAAAGAAATTTTAAATAAATTTAATAGTTACAAGGACACTAGCATCCCTTTTGAGATTACTTTGGCTGTGTATTCTGGTTTGAAACAGCACATCTGATAGAACAACAATCCAACATCATAGAGGTCATTTCCAGGTGGCAACCCATCTTATTTTTGTAGTAGATGATTAAGACTGGAGCCTTTTGGTGGAAGGATTCATGATATGTCAAAGGCGATTCTTTGCAGGTACCATGTAAACATATACCGCCAGTGTTGTGTTGAAGATGAACAGAGGAAGGGCAGCAAAAGCAAATCCATGCACATAATGGTTTTTGTCACCTGGATGCTGCTACATTGTTTAAGGTGTGTGAAATAATGGAATGCCAAATGGATTCTTGCAGCAGTTTATTCAGGTGGTTTTGCACAGGTCAGATATGACTGAAGGAAACATGCAGTGGTTGAGTTGATGATCAAGAATACATTGCTTTCCCATATCCAGTAGGAGTTAGAGAAAGCCGTCCAGTTTCAACGCTGTAACGTTCTACATTTTTATTCAGTGAATTTTAAGATAGCTGATTATAAAACACTTCTTGAACTTCCAATACATATTTTTAAATTCAGACTTGTTTTTCTAATTCAGAAAACAGCCAGGTATTCCATTAATGGTTTATCATGAATTGTGTTGGTTGTGACCTCAGGTTTTCTTTCCCAGAATATGAATAAGGCCTACACTTCAAACTGGCAATCTTGGAGTGTGGTTGTGCTGCAGCAAGAATCCACTTTCAGGTTTTGCTGCCTTATCATGTGCAGCCCCCCATAAAGAGAAATGTGAATTTTTCATGCTTGGTCTATTGTATATTGAAAACTTCACACTGTTTGGGACAAGGATTGAAGGGCAAATTAGATGGGCAAAGAAGTGTCCTGATGATGTATGTTTTCCATGCCTTGTTGGTTTGCCTGGTTTGATTATGGCCCCCCTTGTATACATGTTGTTTTAATGTGGAACTTGCTTGGCAGGAATGTCATATAAATACTATACATTAAAAAACACCATAAAATTTTCTATAAAGGGTGAGTAGTTCTGAAATCAGACTGCCCGGGACCAGATCACATATTTACTGACACATGGGCTACAGCATGTTGCTAAATCTTTCTCTGATTTAATTTTCTCAACTTTAGAAGGGATTCATGAATAATACTTACAGAGGTGATGTATTATACAATAAAATAAAATGTCAAAGTGGCCGTATAAATGGTGTTGCTTAACCCCATGTATATATTCAGTGGGCATTAGTTTATGTTAAGGGGGCCTTAAAACATATTAAATGCATTCATATAAACACCACATGTATATTTAAATAACTTGGATAAAATAATTAGTGACAATGGATACTGAATTTATATAAAAGAATAATAAAACATTAGATAAATACTTATTAGTATTCATGGGATAAGTTTAATAAATTAAGAGTATCAATAGCAAGAAGCCTGAAACTAAAAAAAAAAAAAAAAAAAAAAAAAAAAGTATGGCAATTAACTAATTGAAATAGAAATTTAGTAGTAATCCACACCTGCAAACTAATACCCAAAGCATGATATTTTCTACTCACCAGACAAGGAACATATTTATATCTTGGCAGTATTACAAGTAATAATAAGTGTATAAAACAGTGAAAACTCGCTTTCACTTTTGAAAAAAGTGAAAACTGACACAGCCAGTTTGAACAAGTTGATAACCCATTAAAGAAAGTCTGTGTGTGTTGTAAAACAATGATTTCACTCCTAAGCAAAAGCCCCTATATGAGAATATACCTTCAAAAATGTTCATATAATTGTTTTTGAAAATAAAATTGAAAGATGAAAAATATAAAAGAAGATTCTTACTCTTGAAGATATATACAAAATGTGTTAAGAAGTATAAGGAAATGCTCATGCATTGTTAAAACCAAATGGGATATATACAGAATTGTGGGGAGCAGGCACCAAAGGTGGAGGATGTGATTGGAAAGTGCTACTGACAGAAGGTGCCAGCTCGATTCTGAGATTTTATTGCTTCCACTGGGTGTTGGGTACATAGTTATTTGTTGTATTATTTATAGTTGCACACAGCCTTTCATTCTGTGAAACATCTTAATAAAAAGGAAGAATTAGGCTTCCTGAAAAAAAATAGATAAGTATTGTAAAACACAATCTATAAATATTTAGGAGTTAATAAATATTTAAGTGTTAACAACAGAGAGAAAAAAAGAAACAACAAGCATGAGGTATAAAAATTTCCCATGATTAATACAGACAGTATGTATGTGCTTCAGCTAAATTTGAACTTGAAAATTTTGTTTCAAATCTCCACCTGATTCTTTAAACTCTTAGATGAAAGGGAAAGGTGAATCAGACTATCATTGAAAACAAAATTATCTTAGAACTAAATATAAATGAAATCATAATCACTCATTAATTTCTGGAAATAGTAAGAGGCTAATGATTCTTGAAGACAGCCCACATTCAAACATGGGTGCAGGGAGATAGAGAAGCTGGACTCCTGCAAGTGGGAGTCAGAGGTTGTTTCTGTGAAAGACATGCTGGAGATCCTCAAGGGATATTTTTGAGAGGTAGACTTCACTGTGTCAACACACACCTGAAAGTGCACCACCATGTCCTGTGCATGTCCACTGTGGGTTTAAAAGGGAGATCTTATTATCATAGTTCTATCATTCATTAGATTATGATGACCATGGCCGGTCATGATGTTCCATATCACAGTGACTGAAAAGAGATCATGTTGAATTTCAGTGTGTGTCTTAAAGCCTGGAAATCACACTAGATCTTTGCCAACACTTCATTTATAAAGCAAGTCATAGATGATACTACTTTCAAATGAGCAGAAAAATACAGTTCCATCATGTACAGAATTAAGAGAGTCAACATCAAGAACAGCCCTAATCACACCATAGAGGTAATAAATTCATCCTCAGATAAAAGGAGTGCAACAAATATCTTCTTGATTTCAACATTTCCAAAAGAGTCAATTAAGTAAAACTTACATTTACTTTGTCTTTTAGGACACAAAAATCTAAGTTAGATACAAAACTTATCTGGACAGGCTATGCTGATAATTTATTAGTATGAACCATTAAGTTTTGGCATCACTTTCAGCCCTAAATCTTTTACTATTATTCTGCCAAACAACGGACAGCTCAATGCGGGAAGATGAAACCATTGAAGGCCACTTGAGAGTCTCAAGAATGGAAGAAGAGGAGAGCCCTGGGGAGTAATAATTCACAATAAAAAGCAAGGATTAGGCAAAACCTGAGCTAAGACAATTAGAAAAACATGAAGAGATATTTTAGTCATCACTAAAACAAAACCCATTTGCACATTAACACAGTTATTTTGATACTGTTTTTACTCATTAATTCAGCAAATATGTAATGATTTGAAAAACATTTTGGGGGGAATGTTCAAAAATATGTATCGCCATCTATCAAAGCTGGTGACCTAATGCTGGGTTCACAAAATCTGACTATTTGAATAATTTAAGAAAACGGCAAAGAAAGCACGCAAACACACAGAAGTATCTTTCCAAAATCCAGGGACAGCTCTGTGACCTTAGGTTTCCATGGAAAGAGAGCCTATGGAATTCTTTATTCTTATATAGGGGACACACACAAGTGGAGGTTCCATGGAACATTCCATCCCAAAAAGAGCAAAGGGGTACGATTACCAAGGAACAGGTGAGTGTGACCCAACCCCACTGGGTGACGCCCAATCCTGGAGCCACACTTCATTATCTGAATGGGGGTAAAAGTCCAATGTATTGCAGAGTGCAATAACTGTTCAGTACTCCTTTACTCAGGACTTAAAAGTTGTGTGCATAGCTACTGTCCAGAGTGGCTCCCCCAAAATATGTAACTGTACAGGAATAAAAAGTAAACCTCAATTCCTTCAAAAATCAACAATATCACATTTTTGCATTTATCTATGCATATATTTTTAAGGTCATTTAATTATATAACATAGAAAATAATTTTTATTCTCAAATGCTTTTTATTTTAACATTTAAAATGTAGCAAAATTTTCAAAATCCAATCTGAGAGATGAGAACATTGGAAAGCAAAATAAATAAAGAAAACTCAAGTGTCACTAGGCCCATTAGTAAATTACACATGTACAATTGTATAAGACATACAATAAAATACTGTACAACCCAGGCATTAAAAACAAATTAAAGCTATGCTTGATTCTTACCTTGAATGATGAATGACTGTAATACTATACTGTCAAGGATTAGTTACTATTGTTGCAAAGACCATAATGAAACAAATTCAAATAACAGCTATTTGAATTGAAGATCATAAAAAATTAGAGGAATAAACATTGCTTTAGAGATTAGATCGCTGAACTATAAAGCTGTAGTATTAATTGCAGGATATTTTTTATAATTTAAAATACAGGTTTGGTTTGGTTTTATATTATGCTCAGGTCTCTCCCACTCTTGGGTGCAATGATTGTATTAATTAAGTCTGATCAAAAAACAGAAATGATTGTTTTAACAGGGTATTAGAGAACTGGAATGTCAAAAACAATAAATAATGATATGTCATATATAGTAGGCTGATGCCATTACTAAGGCTAGGTAAATCATTGGAAGAAAATAGAAGTCTATGTGATTTTTAGAAGAACATTAGAATATACTCAGAATTTTGAGGAGGGGACACTTCATTGATACAAATATAAAAGTTATGTAAGTGAGTGGGCCTGTAGCACTAGTACCCAGACCTCTGAGGGGGGCATGTTGCTGGGATTCAGATGTCTGGAGACAGCTTGGAATGACAGATGTTGGTACACTTGGAGCTCAGAAATGGGATCTTAAAGAGCTAGAATAATTTATAGTGGATAAAGTGAAAACTGAGTTCACTCACATGTGTGATTAGGTATAGAATTTTGCTATAATCTTTGTGATTATTTACTACTTCATATAATCAAATATATTAGCATGGTTGAACTTTGGGTGACTATTTTTCAACTAGCAGTGAAATCATCAATAAGTATTAGAATAAAAATTAGTTTCGAGTATTATCATTTGAATTACCAAGTTGGGAAAAAGTAACAATATTTACTTGTGACTACATCTCAGCACACATGGGAAATTCTAATTGATAAACATTAAATGGTAGGCAAATATATATTTTATGTAAGAACAGGGAAATGAGTTTTTTTACAGTAAGTATGTACCTACACAAGGGGATCTATTAACATTTGTAAGAATTTTCAGCAATCACATAATGGCTCATTTGTGTTCTAATTACTCCCAATTATGTCTTATAACTTTCAAAACGTTCTTATGAAAATTTGTATTTTAAATACTTATTTCCAACAAAATTCTGTTTGTTTTAACTAATGAACTAATAATAACATGAGTACTGTGGACGAGATTAGTGGAAATTTTGAGAAACAGACCTAAAGCTGAGCACATCCTTGGACACATTTTATAGTAATTTTGGAAGCTCAAATCAAATGCTGTAAGAAAAAACTTTCAATTTAAAAATGCCATTTTCTGATTTCTGTGTCTATATATACATATAAGTCAATCTAATCTAGCTTAATATCTCTTGAGAGGATATACCTGGTTTGTTCACCCAGGCACCATTAGGACCTGAGAAAGTAAGTCTATTTCATGTAACTAATAGAACAGTTTCTAGAAATTATAAGATTTCCAAAACAATGATACTTCTTCAGTTATTATTGAAAAGTTAAAAAAAAAAAAAAGACATCAGCAGCATAAGTTATCAATTTGGTACCACAGATTTGCCTTACTATGATGTATATTTTTTTTTTATCTTCCACAGTCCTAATATAACTCAGATGAAGGGATAAACTGGGAACTGTCTTGTTTAAAATAATTAAATCTATTACATTAACAGTATAACATCTTTACTAGTAAGTTATAGTTCCAGAAGAATGTATTCAGAACATGGAGCTTATTACAACACATACACTGATGATGCCCTATATTTAGTACTTACCAAAAAAGTAATTGAACTCAGTATTTAATCCACATTCTTTGGAGCTATATAATAATCTTTAATTTTTAAAAATCCCTGCTAACTATGGGCAAAAAAAAAAATAGTCCAACAGTTTTTAAGTAACACACTCTTTGAGACAGTATTTTCTGATTCCTAGCTACAATCTTTGCAATAATGAAAGATAAATCTCATTTTTCCTAATCAATTCAGGTAAGTCAAAGAAATATGTAAGTTTTGGTTTCCAAGATAAGTTCCATCATATTTAAAACATATTAATTGCCATAATATAATTTTTATGAAGAAACCAATAAAAAATATGCTTATCTACTGGTCAATCAGAGTCATTCAATAATTTGAGGTATAGATTCCATGGTGCATGGTGGATGATGATTTGACATTCATTTAACTATTTTAAGTGGACACTGGACAATTTAACAAAAAGTATATGGGAACTGCTATTGTAGAAAACTTATGAACTAGTTTTTAAGTGAAGTATTTCTTGTAACCTATATGAAAAGTCACCATTTTATACTTTAATGTTAGTTCATCCAAACATGTCAAAAAGCATTATTCTACTTAGACTTCACTAGTTTGATTTTAATACACGTGACATATTGTACATTACTTCTATAAAATGCAACATAATTTTCTCGTTAAGAATCATATTCATTCTAAGCATTCTCCAGTGTAAAACCTTATCATGCATTAGAAATTAAATGATACTAATAGTGCACAGATGACAAGTTAATGTAGCATCTGTCCATCTTTATGGCAACCATTAAGTGACAACTTAATTGTTTGGCTAGTTCCATTATTCATTAAAGATAATTTCTGAAAGGTTTTTACAATCTAGACTATCATGAGCAGGATGTGTAGGAGATTGTATTTTAGCTGGTTTTTCCTTTCCCTAACAATTAAATAATTTTAGCATGCTCAAAATCTATTCATTACTTTCTGTTAATGAAACTTATTATCTGTTTAGAGTGTCCATTTAAGCAATAGTTTCATAATGGCTAATTGCTGAACTGGAAGAAAAATGACACTTTTCTATATATCTATGTAGAGGTACAGATATTAGTAAATGTATCTGTAATTTTCCACAATGACATCTCATTTCAGGAAATAAGAAACAAAATTATATCAACACTAATACCATGATTTGTGAGGCAATCTCAAAGAAGGATTTTAAAATACAGTATATAGTAGACTCTGGTATAAATGAATAAATATTAAATATATTTAAGGCCATAATAAAATTACAGACCATGTTTCATTAATTTTGGAATGCTTATTCTTGATTTATAACTAATGTACTTTAATTTTTTTAGTTTTGAAAATCTGTAAGTTAAAGTTTATATATTTTCTAAAAGTCTTTGCAGCGACACTGATGAAAAGTCAAGATAGGCTAGGAAGACCTCCTTTCTGAAACAAACGAACACCACACAATCAATGAAGATCACTGATCCTAAAGACATAGGAAGCAAATCAGATAAGCTTTATATTGACTTTATATATCAAACTTATCATCTTGAGTGAATTTCCTTACTGTTGATCAGGAAGGGTAAAGTCTGGTAAAGTCCAATGGACTCCTTGAGTAGAGAAGATGTGGCTGAGAATCAGGATAAGATAAAGCAGCTAGAATTCACAAGGCAGAGTAATGGAGAAGAGATTGGTGCATGTGGAGAGCACCAGGGCTTCCGGTGTTCAATTGATCAGAACATGCATGTAAGACATCCACACAGGACTGAGCACAATGCCTGTTTCCTCTGGCCAGGAAGCAAAAGCTTATTTCTTGTAGACCCAAGAAGCTCAACAAATTCCAAGAACAAGAAATATGAAGAACACACCTCCTAATCTAAAGCTCAAAGCCAGTAATAAAGAGAAAATATTAAAAGTGGCCTTAGTAAAAAGTCTTACTACATACAAATATAAGGATGACTGTGGAGCTTATGGCCCTTTGAACTGATTCAATGTTTGTTGTTGGTAGAAACCAGAGAGTATATGGTAGTAATTGGTAGGCTATTTGTTTATGGTTTCCTATCCTATAAGTGCCAGAAGGAATTACATTGCTCAGAAAGCATTGCACATACAGAATTTCATCCCTAATGACCCCTTTGAGTACAGATATATGAAACTGATGATTTTGTTGATTAGAACTTTTGACAAAAAAGAAAGAAAGAAAGAAAGAAAGAAAGAAAGAAAGAAAGAAAGAAAGAAAGAAAGAAAGAAATAGCTTCCATGCAGAGGCATGATTTCAGATTTGCGCTCTTTGTTTTCCTGACATGGATCAGTTATTAGCTTGTAAAATTAGGTCTTTAAATACCAGAATGCCAGAACAATCGCCCTTACGATTCTCTGGTATGATATTTTAATCTTTGTGTGGGAGTGACAACAATTTATAGCAATTTTTCATTTCAGCATAGAAGTAGGTAATCATCCTAACCATGACATTTTGAAAAGGTTAATTTTCATCCATTATTCTACTTAAAAGTGTTTCCCCAGGATGCCCAAGACCAGTTTGTCTTCGCATGAAAGAAACACCCATTATACAACAGGATATAAATTAAATGTCTTCTACCCTTACTCCATTATAATAGTCCAAAGACTCTGGAACATCTCACTTGTCACAGACGATCACAGTGTTATAATACAACAATTACACTTGTGTCATCAGAATGGATGTCCAAAGAGTGTAAAAATAGAGGGGATATTTGTAAGGCAAATGGAATATAGAAGGTGCAGGTGGTTTTAGGCATCTAAAGATGTGGACTTGCCACATCAGTAGAAATGCAGGAACCCAGCGATGTAACCAAACATGCCCTCCAAAGTAAAGACAAACCAATTAGGCCTCCTTTTACTTCCCACTTAAAAATAAATAAGTGCAACATACAAAATACCTCTTCTGGTTTGGGGACTTAGTACACCCCATACTTAAGAATTCTGCCCACACTAATTTATGAGTCTAGAAAAAGACTATTAGATTTGAGTGCCAATGTGTCAGACAAATAAACTCTTCAGAAGATGGAGGCTGTCATGAAACCAAATCTGCTGCTTGGGCCAAGATAGCATACAAATTATAGGATATTAAATAAAATCTATGGTGTTTACAGAAAGACCTAAAAGGATAATCACAAAAGAGTATACAATGATACTAAAGCAAAATCATGCAACCTGCAGCAGAGAATTTTCGACCACTTAAAATCAATGGACATACAGTTAGGCTCTGAGCACAAAACATCAAGTTTTAGATACTAGAATATCTCTTTGAGGGTGAGATTTAGTTACACTCACCAAATCAAAAGATCGCCAACATACCTCCAGCAGCAATCCAACATAATAGTGGTGCATCTACAATCAAGCATGTACAAAGACAAAGGTAACAACTAAGATTCATGATTAGATGATCCAGATTCCCATGCATTCTCCAGTGTTCTTACAGCACTTTCTCCCTCAGTTCATACCAACAGCCAATTGGAAGAGTCAACAAAGGATCAACAAAGGAGGAAAGGAGCTCAGTGTTTTTCATGCATTGATGAGCTTAGAATATACATGAGAGCTGGAAATAGACTGTCTCTTGTCTCATGGCTGAAAAAATTTTAAGCAACACCCAAGCTTCAGAGGTATCCATAGTATCAGTGGAGATTTTGCTGTAATGACATTGTAATTCAACTTTTCACTTGGCTCACAAATGCTATTCTCAGATAACTTCTGTACTAAACGTTGTCATACTCTATTATAGAGTTTCAAGGTTTATTTCAGTAATCTAAAACATACGGCTGTTATTTTTTAAAAATCAGTATGTTTTTGCAATTTAACTTTATTTATTTGGACTTTATTTTTCCTTTTTTTAGATATTTATTTCTATATTAATTTAAATCAGCATTGTTTTTATATTGTCTATATGATTTCATTGAGAAGGCGAAATTTCTTCATGTAAATAGATTTTCCTTGTTGAGTCAAATATTCAAAATCATCTTTGGCGCTACGGCACATACCTATAGTCTCTGCATTAGGGAATCTGAGGCAGGAGGATTACTTAAGTTAAATGTTCAAGGCAAGCCTAGAAAACATGGCAAGACACTTTCTATATGATTGCACTTATATGACAACGTGACTTACAGTGAATAGCTCTTGCAAATATTCAAAAAACTAAATATATCTTTTCTCAATTTTTATATTTCTTGCAATTTCTTCAAAAGTAAGAATGTAGGTAAACTGATCAAAAAATAGTTTAAGTTTTTATGTAAAGTTGAAGTAGATTCTAGGTTCATTTTTTAAAAGTATGTCTTTAGGTCATTTGAGTTATGTGAGATGCTGAATTATCACTTTCCATATAGGGCTATCATTATATTATAGGGCAACTATCATTTCTTGCCTCTGACAACTAAATACAAACACAATATTATGTTAAAAAAAAAGACCCCCACAGATTTGCAAAACATCCTCTCGTGAATGCAGTATTCATTTAAAGACATTTTCTCTCTCATTCAGTTTGCCATAATGCACTAGGATTGCTGATTTAGTTATCTGACTCTTCTGAAATTTAAAACATTCTTGAAAATAGGTAGTATGATACTTGATTTTATATCCCCATGACACTGCATACACCTAACCCAAGGCTGAATCTCAATAAATGTATATTGAGTGACAATAATTTAAGAAAATCAATTGGGTAAGTACCCTCCAGAGTTATCTAAAAGATCAGGCATCATTTAACCATATTGATTTCAGGACTCTTTAGGCCCACATTGATTCAATTTGGATTCAGAGTCTATGGAGTTTGACATCCAATAGCTTTCTGTATTCCCAGTAAGACATTGCCTAATTTCCATTTTCTTTCCTGGCTTTCAAGTTGAGGAAATAAACTCACAGCAAAGTTCATTTGCTTTATTAATTTCTCTTTATCGTATAATGTCACCATGAATGCTAGGATTAAAAAAAAAAAAACCTAATGTAATTGAGTTTGCAATTTCTCTTTCAATACCAAAGACCAAAGTATATAATCATATTTATAATTATTCCATTTAATATGTCCTCTGTGTGGTATACAATTTTAAAATTCTAGGTAAAGGTATGTAAATAAATCTCATCATTAGATTTCCTTCCTTTGATTACAAAAATTATCTAGTCATGAAAAATTTTCAGTGACACCTAAATTTAATATTGGAAGTAATTACATTTAGTAAAACTTTGTTTTTAGTAAAATCTGTAATGTGCTAAAGTAATGGAAAAAAATTGCCTCTAAGGCAAATATGACAAAATTGTTGGTAGAGTTTTAAATTCAAAATTACACTTTGAAACTTTTCAGAATAGTGTCTCTGCTTCACTTTTTAAAATGTTACTGATAGTGAGGCAACAGTATCTTATTTATATTCTGTGCTCAATAAGTTGTCAAATAAAACACATTATGACAGATGTGAAACATAAATGGCCTTAATGTCACAAGGAATTTTTTCCTCTGACAGTTGATAAAGAAACCACTAATCTAAGTCAGGAACATTTTGCCACATGGCCCTGTATTGGAATGCATATGCTAAACACTGAAATGAGATTGTCCTAAAGGTTAATAAAATGTCTTTTAAAGACACTTTATACAATTTTCCCATCTCTATAACCCAGGTTATTAGAGTTGTAAGTAAACAAAGGTTTCGTCCAGCACTGTCTGCTGCTATATATCATCCTGGAAATTAGGATCAGTTAAGGGTTCATTTTGACAGTCCCTGAATGCCATCACTGTGATATCAGAAGCGGTATGGGAATGTTAGCTCTCCCTCATGCAGACGAGCTCCAGTTGTTTCTGGTAGATGGAGATAGAGCATATCTCCTTTGCACTGTCTTTGCCTGTCATTGCTACTATCTTATCTAGTTTAATTTCCTATTTTTATATTTGTGTGTCACAATGATTTTATCTTCAAGGGAAAAAAGTTTAAAATATAATAAGGTTATGTTCTGTCTAGGTGAGCTTATCCTGGCTACTCTGATGCAAATTTGAAGAATTTCAATATATCCAATGTATTATGAGCATGATTACGAATTTATGTCATTGACAGGAATCAGGAATATGTTTCGACAATTTGGGCAAATATAGGTAACTGAAATTATATTTTAAGTTATAACATTGTTATGTTGTAATATATAGAATACAAAATTATTTGCAAAATATTTAGAATATTTTTTACATTGTGATTTTCTCTGTTTTTAAATATATTTTTAGTTATCAATGGATCTTTAATTTATTTATGTGTGGTGCTGAGGATCAAATTTAGCTGTCAGTGGATCTTTAATTTATTTATATTTGGTGCTGAGGATTGAACTCACAGCCTCACACATGCCAGGCAAGTGCTCTACCACTGAGCCACACTCCAGCCCCTACATTGTGACATTTTTGAAAGACAATCTAGTATTTTTGAAAAAGCTAGACTCAAAATTTAAAAAATTACTAACATTTTATTCTCCTTTATTCTCTTATTCTATTTCATTCTCTCTGTCAATAATTTCTTTAAAAAATGTCATTCTCCATAGTTGGCCAATATAAAAAAAAGGAATATAATTTTGGTTTTAAGATGGATTATTAATCATAAGTAGAACATAAAAAGTGTATTATATTTAGAATAATAGAAAAACTAAATTAAATAATACATAAAAAATATATGATGAAACAACGATTCACTTAATATTTAAAAAGCTGCTATAATATTTTGAGAACATCACTTAATAGAAAATATTAAGTATGAACAAGTAGATCACATTAAATAAAATAATAATTGTATTTTCATTTAAATATATCTTACTTTTAATTAAAGAAAATGTATAAAACAATAGGTAATTTTTTAACTAGTCACTTTGCAAATGATGTCTAAAAATAAAAAGAGGTTTATATGTAGAGTTATAGATGCTTTCAAAGACTGATAATGAATATACAAAACTGCTGCATCCTCCTATAGGTTAATTCTATAATAATTACACAAATCAAAAATGCAAATGCCTGTGTTCTAGAATTTTATTTTTATGATTTTATTCCTATTAATACATTTCCACTTCTTCCAAAAATAATTTCAATATATCATTTGCAATATTGCAATATATTTTTAATTTTGAGGGGGAAGGAACAATCTAAATGTCTAGCACTGAATCTTATTAGATATTTTTCATTTAACATAGATGCAATTATAAATTTTGTTATTTTTTAAGTAACAAGTAACAAATTAACAAGAGCAAAACAACAACTCAGTTATACCAGAAAGATACTCTTAAATTGCAAGATAATTTTGCTTTAGAAATATTAATTAAAAGTGTACTTAAAATCAGGAAATATATAATGAAAGGCCACAGATAACTATGAAATAGTGAAAGAATATCACAAACATAACTGTAAAGATCTTAAAATATTTTAATGAAAGAAAAATGAGTACTGTATACAGTTGCTCTTGTATATACATACATGCAATTTTTGAAGTAAATGGAAAAATTCAGTCAGGGATTTCCATTGCAAAAGTCATTTTACAGTTGGGGAATTGGATAAATGAAGAAAAAAAATTTTTATTAAAAGTTATCTTTGCTATCGCATATGTGTTACATTTCCTTTGAAGTAAATTTGCTCCAAAAGACTTAAGTAAAACAACAGTTTCACCCACATTGCCAACTTCCAATTCTAGCACTTTCACTTACTTCAATGATCTCTTCTTTTGTATACTTTTATGTTTTTAAATAACATGCAAATACTGGTATTCCTTTCTTCATAAATTTTGTCAATTATGCATTATATTTCAATTATGAGCTAGATTTCTATTATGGTTCAGCTCTCAATCCATCCTATCCATCACTCTTCAACACTCAAGGTACCTATAAACCATGCCTATTCCCATATTCAATAGTAATCATGAATAATATTTCAATATAAAAGTATTGCATATTAAGCTCTTTAATATTATTTAAATATAAGAAGTACCATATTTATATTTTTCATTTAAATAACTTTTGATTATAGTATTACTCTGACTTCCTTGCTGTTTCTTCTGTAGTTCTGTCTTCCATTATCATCAAATTATGTGGTACAGATCTATTTCCAAATTTTTCCATGTCAGAGTTCCTGTAATATACTCAAAATACTGTAGAATAGTTTAGTTAATAACATTTCTTCTATTTTAACTTTATAGCCTCCTTTCCTTTATGTTTTCATTCTTCTATCACAATATTTGTTTAATGAATTCTATGGTATGTATAGAGTAAGGTCTTTGCTTATCTGTTAGCCAACATTTCCTTAGGTTATATTATCAATTCTTACATTTTCTTTATTTAATGAATTTCTTTATCTTACATTATTCCCAAATTTTGCAAAAAGAAATGTCCATTAACTGACTACATAGAAAGGGCAACCAAATGTATTATTCTGAAGTCTTTTATGTATGAACATACTTTACATGTGATTAGTACTTTCCATATCAATAGTCTTACATATCACTTCCTTAAAACTTTCTGCAGTATTGTCAAGATTCTAATGTTGCTTCTGAAAAGACGTGAATACTTGTGATTCCTAAAATTTTATATATTGTATTTCCTTCCTGTTTGGGAATTTTCAATTTTTTTCTCCATTGTTCTGTAATGTCTAAATGAGCACCTGTGTAGGATTCATAGCATCAATATATGTACATTATAATCTTACCCAAGGAAGGAATTCTACCCAGAGATTTAAGAAAAGTTTGCAGCATGCTCAATTCCTATTAGACAGTGGTTCTATGCTTTTTAATATTGAGATGTTTAATCCTTTTATTTCCAGGGTTGTATACTGACTATCTCTGTTAACAGCTTTTCTGATAATAAATGTAAGGTTGTTTGCTGGAATGTGGTTGAGAATTCTGCCTCCTCCTTGATAAGACAGGAGATCTGGGATTCCCATTTCTTTTAAAAATATTTTTGAATTGATAAATAATAATTGTATACTAATTTACAGAACACAAGATGATGTTGATATAAGTTTTGTTACTTATAACTTATAAACAAAAGTTGACTTTAAACATTATCTGTTTCCCAGGGTGTATGGTTAGGCGCTATTCTGTTTCTCACAGGCCACAACTGCTGCCAGACAAGCTCTTCCCTCCAGTTCTAGTTGTTACTGAAATCCACTTCTTGTAAAAAGTGTCAGGGTATTCCAATTTTGATACTTTGAGGATTTGGGTAGTCTAACTTATGTCAGGATCTCTCCAATCATGGTTAATGTTTTGACTTACTCTAGTAAATGTAATCAGTTACCATTACATCACTGCATTAGTGCATTATTCCTTATATTATTTCCTCTTATATTCATTTTACTTTGTTTATTTTATGTCATATTATGCATCTTTTATTTTCATCTTACTTGTTTCCAAAACCATCCAAAAAGCATCCTTTAATTCCTTCATTCTTAAATGAAAGACAAACATTTAATTAAAAAATTTAAATAAATTGATACATAGTAAGGTAAATAAAATGACAAAAATTACTGAATTGTGAAACAGGTGTCAATTTAAAACAGAAATTTGTATAGTTCACTATATGCCAATTAAGTTGGGAAAAGTATAATCCACACATGAAAATAGTTACTTAGTCAAGGGTTATTTATAAATAGCATGTTTTACAATTGTTACAATAGTTACCAATTATTAAAGTCTGTTAATAGTTAACAATACCTTTTCTATTATATTTTCATATAATAGATCACTTTAGATTCTTTAAATATAGAGAATTAATCTACTTTAGTAACGAAAAAACTGATACATATCAACCCTTTAAGATTAGCCTAATATATGCACATTAAGTTCCTACTATTTATCCAATTATCCCCTGAGTTCTCAACAAAGAAAATCTATATTTTCCTTTCTCTTAAGAAGAACATTTAGTGGGGCAGTCAAATAAATAAAACAAGACTTGAAAATATTTTAAGCAATAGGAGAGGAAACATAGATACCACTATTTTCTGGTAGTTCTAAATATCTAATATGACTTAGAAATGTCTTATTTCCTAACAGGAAAAAAATTTTGAAAGCATGTGCCTTAATACTTATTCAGTGATTTCTTAGTCCCAGGATGGATATTCGCTGTGTGCACGTTGTATCCTACTATTCCACCATTCAGACCATTATGCTCTGTGCCCCTGAAGGATAATCCATAATGATTGCTTGAACTTAGGTTCATTTGTCCTTTAGTTTGAAGTTGCATAACTTCCAAGGAAGGCTTCAATAGGAAAACAAGATGATTCACCCCAGGGTTGCTTTCCCAGGGTGCATGGTTGGGCATTGCACTGTTCGTCCATAGGCTACAGCTGCTGCCAGACAGGATTTTCCTTCTAGTTCTGGTTTTTACTGAAATCCAATAACTTCACTCAAGACAGTAGTAATGGTTTCCTACCTTTTGCTCTTGGAGTGCTTTATCACTTCTTAGGGCTTTCTGGTCTTGTCCATATCTTTGTAAAGATTTGCATCATTAATCACTTCCAAGAATCCTTTTGAATATGTCATCTCCTTTAATTTCTATTTTTACGAGAGGACTGGCAATTTGAATTGAAGTATAATTTGTACAAAAACTGTCCTTTGAAATATGCCTAAAATTAAATTCCAATTTTTGTACGTATTAGATATTTTCAGTGTGTGATGAAGTTATAAAGCAATAGTTAAGTCAGAAGGATTTGAAGCGGGGACAGAACGAGGTTGGGGAGGTGGCTGCAGGGGCAGCAAGGACTTGGCCTGATGTTCTCTTGCCTTGCGTGGGGGATGGCGTCAGGGAGCTCCAGCCCTAGGGCATCGACCGTGGATGTGAGCGTTGGGTGGGCTTCCGAGCCTGGGTCGCGGGATGGAGCGCGTGGATTTCAGTTTTTCTGATTGTTAACTGAGGGGATGCTTGCTCACACACAGAAAAAGACAAAGAAAAAACGTGTTTGGGCATCAGGCCAACTTTGTACTCATGTTACAACTTTTGAAATGGGGCTCAGGTCCCTAAGTTCCATCTCCAATTTTGATCCGGACGACATCAAGGAGTTGGTGAATGATATCAGGAAGTTCTCCCATGTGTTAATATATTTGAAAGAAGCTATTTTTTCAGACTGTTTTAAAAAAGTCTGGATGAGCGTCTCCGTGTTTTAAAGTCTTATGAGGAATAAGCATGAGAAAGTCATTTCTGTTGATCTTCAAAATGCTGCATTAATGCTTATGGCAAAAGTGCAAGCTGGGAATTTTACAGAAGTTAATGAAGAAAACAAAAACAATCTATTCCGAGAACTGTTTTCTTCTACTGAAACTTTGGCATTTACCTTTGGGAATATGCTTACAAACTTCATTATGGGAAAATGGAGGCACTGACGCCTTGTTAGGGTTGCCTGTTTCTCGGGAAAATAATTCTGTGTGTGTGTGTGTGTGTGTGTGTGTGTGTGTGTGTGTGTTGCTGGGGATTGAACCCAGGGCCTTGGGCATGTGAGGCAAGCACTCTACTAACTGAGCTATATCCCCAGCCCAGGAAAATAAGTCTTTTTAAAACATTTTTGTGGACTCAGTACTGAGTTATCCAATGAAAATGGAAATTTTTCTCCTATAGAATTAGACAATGTACTGTTAAAAAAACATTGACTATTGAATTGGCCTTGTCGTATGCTAAAACATGGTCAAAATATACAAAGAACATAGCATCATGGGTTGAAAAAGCTTAACTTGGAATTGGGGTCCACCTGAAATATTGTAAAGTTGGTGGAAGCAACCGGAGCTAACATTGGACTACAGGAGTTTTTGCTGCTATAGTCTATTTACCAGTGCTCTCTTCAATGACATAAAGAACAGAGACCTTTTACAACAAACAATTGCAGCTGTCCAAGCCAACAAATTTGTACAGCCTCCACTGGGGATGAAAAATGAAATGTAAAAACAAAGGAAAGAAATAAAGGAACTTTGGAAACAGGAACAAAATAAAATGCTTGAAACAGAAACTGCTCTCAAAAAGACGAAATTGTTATGCATGCAACGTCAAGATGAATATGAAAAAGCAAAATCTTCCATGTTTCGTGCAGAGGAGGAGCATCAGTGGTGGATTAGCAAAAAATCTCAATAAGCAACTAGAAAAAAAGCGAAGGTTGGAAGAGGAAGCCCTTCAAAAAGTAGAAGAAGCAAATGACCTCTACAAAGTTTGTGTAACAAATGTTGAAGAAAGACGAAATGATCTTGAAAATACCAAAAGAAAAATTTTAACACAACTCAGGACACTTGTTTTCCAGTGTGATCTTACCCTTAAAGCTCTAACAGTTAACCTCTTTCAGATGCAGCACCTGCAGGCTGCCTCCCTTGCAGTTTACAGTCTCTCTGTGATAATGCCAAACTTTATGATCCAGGCCAAGAGTACAGGGAATTTGTGAAGGCTACAAATTCAACCAAAAAAGAAAAAGTTGAAGGGAATGGAAATAAACCATTAACAAATAGTTCCCAGATGTCTGGATATGGCCTTGCTGACTCTTTAAAGGATGTTGTGTGCCTTCCCTAAAGTTGTAATAAAATTGAAGGGGACAGATGCTCTAACAATGCAGATCTAACAGATTCTTCTTTAATAAGATCATGGACATGTGGAGCAGTCAGTCTAGATCTTTGGATTGAGAATCTATAAGTCCAGGAGTCTTTCATGGAAAACTTCCACGAACTCCATCCAGTGGAACCATATCTTCTGCAGATGATTTAGATGAAAGAGAGCCACCTTCCCCTTTCAGAAACTGGACACAATTCCCTTGGAGCATTTAAAAATATATTGATGTCAAAAGTAGCTGTTACTCACAAGTTCAGAAAATTGAGATCCCTCACAAAATGCAGAGATTGTGAAGGCATTGTAGTATTCAAAGTGTTGAATGTGAAGAGTATCTCCTTGTCTGTCATCGAAAATGTATGAAAAACTTAGTCATCATTTGTGGTCATCAGAAACTTCGCAGAAAAACACACTTATTTGGTGGAGCAGAATCCACACACGTTGCAAAAAAGGAGCCAGGTGGCATTGTTTTACTCAATATATACTTCAGAAATTGAAAAGAGAGCCTTGTGTTTACAAGGATTTTATCATGTCAGTGGAAACAAAACAAAAACTGAAAAACTGTGTCAAGCTTTGGAGAATGGAATGCTTTTGGTAGACACTTCAGAATTTAATTCACATGACATCTGTAAAGTCTTGAAACTTTACCTTCAACAGCTCCCAGAACCATTAGTTTTATTCTGATTGTTCAAGGAATTTATAGACCTTGCAAAAGAGATCCAACATATTAATGAAGAACAAGAAACCAAAAAGGATAACCCCAAGGACAAAAAATACCCAAATATGTGTACAGAGATAAACTGAATTCTTCTAAAAACTAAGGACCTCCTAAGACAGTTGCCAACATCAAATTTTAGCAGTCTTCATTACCTCATAGTACATCGTAAGCGGGTAGTAGATCATGCTGAAGAAAAGAAGATGAACTCCAAAAACTTGGGGGTAATATTTGGACCAAGTCTCATTAGGCCAAGGCCCACAACTGCTCCTGTCACCATCGCCTCCCTTGCTGAATATGCAAATCAGGCACAGTTGGTAGAGTTCCTCATCACTTACTCTCAGAAGATCTTGGATGAGTTCCTACAGTCACAAGATGTTACATGTAGTGCAGATGTTATTGTACCTCAGGTTGATCAAAGCTGTCCTTCCAAACCTGTGATATCACCAGAAGAAAGTGACTCATTCCACAAAGTCACTATATTTTTCTTCAAAGGAAGATAGCCACACTGCAGATAGTGAAATGAAAAATTTTTAATCAGCTTCATCATTTGAGCAATCAGAACGCAAGCAAAATGCATTGGAAAAATGTGATGCAAGTCTCATTGATAACAAAGAACTTGAACCATCATCCCAAAAGATGGATGATCTATGTAAAACCACTAAGCTACTTACTCTGAAATCTGATAGGGCAACAAAAAATATCCAGAGGCGTATGCCAATTACCAAGATTAGACCTGTAAGTCTGCCTGTTAGATAGGTTACTTCTTGCAAGTCCCCTTAGTGAGAGAAACAGCAAAAAATGTGGGAAATGTAAATTCCGACAAGTCTTGTGAGAATCCAACCTTTGAAGGACTTAATAGAAAAGATTCCCCTATTACTGTTTGTTCCAAATTTAATGGCTTTGATCAGCAGATTCTACAAAAAAACTCGGGGAAAACAATGTGAACAAAACAACTACCAAGAAAGACTGCAGTGATTGTACCTAGTGCACTCCAGGAAAAAGTGACAATGAGCGTCAGGGTCAGTGGTGACCAGCAGTGCCACATAACCCAATAAGCCACACACAGAGCCAACCAGATCACCAAGAGAGTGGTCAGAGAGTTGGTCCTCAGATTCCTACCCTCTCACTCTTGCCCGGGCACCCAGAACACTGAAGCCTCTGCCCAGACATTTTATAAACCACTAACCCCACAGCAATGTCATGAGAGACCAGCTCCACCATCAGCAGCAGTGCCTCTGGCACAGCTCATACTCCCCTGAGTCCTGTGGAGAAATAGTTCCAGACATCAGCCTGTCCTTTGCCAACAGGTGATGCCTAAAGGGAACTCTGAGGAACACCGACTGCCCGGTGTGAATCCAGCACAGGCTAAAACAAGCTCATCAGTTTGAAGACTTTGAAATGAAATCCCACATTTTGTGTAGGGTTGTCAAAATTCAGTCTTTCTTTTTGTTGTTTTGTGGTATTGTGTTGATTTTATGAAAATAAATTTTATATAGGATTGCAAAAGTGTGTATTTTTGCCTTTAGTCCTTGTATCTTGTTTGCTAGTCATATAGAATGGTAGTCATATAGAATGGGAGTGCCTCACTGGGATCGTCTTTAAATTCTGTGTTTTTGAAGTTGTGCATAAAATATAGTAATTTTAAAATTTCAAGCGATTTTCCCCATAAAATGACTCATTTAAGTGCATCCCTAATGTATGCTATAATTCTCAACAAATAGGTGCAGTAAGGGAAAAATCAGCTTTATTTTGGAGCAAAACTAAGTGCTTATTTATAAAATGTTTCTGGATGCAAGTGTCTGAAAAATCCTTATTGGACATGAACATATTTTTTCCCACACAATTTTATAGTGTATCATTGACTACTTGTGTGTTCATAGTATGTATGTAAGCTTTTATTTTTCAATTTCCAATTCACTTTTAATATTTACACAATGGCCCAAAAGTTTCAAATCTGTATTTAATTGCATTCTACTTGTCAGTTTTTACATTTGGTAGTCAATTAATGTACAAAGAAAATGCACTTAAATACCAAAAAGTTTGGGACTGTCATAAAATAAAAATTTATACAGCTGAAGCAAAGGGGTAAAAGGCTATCAAATGTACTAAAACCATCTAAAGCCAAATAATATATAACTAAACTATATGATTTAAGTTATATTATAATCTATATAACATAGTATATATTATATATATCATATATTTATATTATAATTTAAATCATATATAATTATAATTTATGATTTATGTTTTATATTAAAAATAATATGTATTGCATATTACATTAATATAAATTATAAAAATTTAATACATTAAAAAATAATATTTTCAGTATATTACTATTTAAATTTATATTATATAAATTATATAACTAATGAATAATATAATTATATTATATATAATTATATAATAATATTATACATAGCTGGTATTCTGGTATCCCAAGAAGTGAGCTCATTCTGCCTTTTTTATTTGTCCTAGGCTACCTTTATTCTCCTGCTCTCTTCCCCTTATCTCTCTCCTTCCTGCATATGTGAATAGGCCCAGGAAATGCTCAGTGGAATGGCCAAAAGATGAGAAGCAGAGAGGCTGGAGGGGTCAAGGTGGAGTGATTCAGGCAGGAAGGGGGCCCAGGGTGGATTAATTAGCAGTTTCCATCTACTCAGCAGTTTCTTCATTAACAATTCTTTAGGATGAGTGTAGTATAGGCCCAGCTTTGGGGACATTAACATTTCAATCTCTTAAGGACACAGTTTCCAACCTTTGGACCTAAACTAGTTTGGTCTGTTTTCTTCAATCTGGCCTGATTCATCTATCTATGCTGTTTTTAATATTGGCTTCAATATTATATATTATATTAATATCAACATATTAATATAAATAATACCATTATGTATTATATATTATGTTTATATAATATAATTTTAATTATATAGTTTAGTTTTATCTTATTTGGCTTTCGATGGTTTTAATACATTTGATAGTTTTTTACCCCTAATCTTCATTTGGATAAATTTTTATTGTATGACAGTTCCAAACTTTTTGGTATTTTCTGCAATGGTCTAAAAACATGCCTGCTTCAGATGTTTTTAAATTCAATGCATTTTCTCTTGATATTGTATGGGTTTTGCTAAAACCACTTCCTTTGTATGAAATGTTTTCACTTATAAATCATTTTATGTACTTTTTCCACCTGGAGTATCAACCACTGAAAATGTATATTTCCATTAAAATTGAGCAAAATTTATATAAGTCCATTCTGAGAGTACAATAAGCCTCATTGTTTGGAATTTGAGAGAAGGTATAGATGATTGGATCTGTTTCATTTATAAAATATCCAGTTTTTATAACTAGTGAATTCCTGTTATTTTGGGGGTTTCATCATTTTGTTTAGGATACAAAAGGGACAAAAATAAAATAGCTTCTTTTTATATGTGTGAACTGTATTGCCAGTCAACATTTTTGTGTGACCATGTTATACTTGATAAAAAAATTATATGTATGTGTTTTATAAACACTATGTATTCTTAAATTATTTCAAGTATTTCTAGTTATTGTGGTTTCTCTGAAATTGTTGTCTCTTAGAGTAGATACTTTAAGATTATTAACCATTGGCTCCTTATATCAGAGAAAACATTCGGCATTTTTTTGGGGGGATTGGCTAACTTCGCTTAGCATTAAAAAATTGTGGTATATATATGTATATATATATGTGTGTAACAAGAATTGTAATGCAAAAAAAACAAAGTACATGTATAAAGACATGAATTGATGTGAACATATTTTATATACAAAGATATGAAAATGTGTGCTCTATATGTGTAATAAGAATTATAATGCATTCCACTGTTGTGTATTTAAAAAAATAAAATAAATTTAAAAAATTTTTAAAAAAACATTGACTCAGTGGTCAACACTTGGGCTCATATATCACTTGACTATAATATGAAATGTGTTTTATGGCATGTTGTCTTATAGTTCTCTGTAACACTAAGGACTAAAGAGAAATGAATAAACTGCTTTTTAAGCTTTAAAAAAGAAAGTTAGAAGGATCTCTTGCCAGACCCTCTAACATGGTGACAAATGGATATAACTACGTCTTCCATTAGTTTTGGAAATAGGTAATCATCACACCCTGGTTTTCCCATCTGTAGAGTTAGGGTAAACTAATCTAGTATGACAGTGATTCCCTGGAGATGTGTGTAATGGTGGAAGAGAAGAGGAATAAAGACTTCAAAATGGTCCAAATAAAGTCTCCTTTGGTTGAGAAATATATTCATCATCTTGACTGTGGTATTGCTTTCTCACATGTGAGAAGTGAGGTTTCAGTGAATGAAATTATGGAATTTGCAAGTAAATGAATGAAGCTGGAGAATATCACGCTAAGTGTAATAAACCAATCTCCCAAAAAACAAAGGCTGATGCTTTCTCTGGTAAGCAGATGATGATCCATAATGGGAGGGGGTTGGCTAGGGAAGAATACAGAAACTTTGGATTGGGCATAGTAAGTGAAGGGAAGGGGGTTTATAGGTGGGAAGGATGGTGGAATGAGACAGACATTATTACCCTATATACATGTATGACTGATGTGACTCTTCTGCATCATGTACAACCAGAGGAATGAGAAGTCATGCTCCATTTGTGTACAATATGTCAAAATATATTCTACTATTATATATAACTAGAACAAATGAAAATGGAAACTCAAAAAAAAGTCCTTTTGCTCTGCAGGAAGTATATAGACTTTAATGCATTGTTTACTTTTTTCAATTCTTTTTGAAGTGATAAACCTTAACAATATAATTTTAAAATTGATTATATAAGGGAAGGATGTTGAGACTAAGTAGCACACTATTATAGATAATGTGATGAACCTTGTATTATCAGATAGTGCAGTTTTTCTTAAAAGATTAATAAGTGTGACACTTGCACAGGAAAAGAGGAATGCAGTGTGCTGTAGTTATCTCCTCCATGCTTGGAACTGGTTTTAGCTATTTCACTGAAATAAGATATGAAGGTGCACGGTATTGATCAGAAGTGAAGGCATAAAATATCCTGATCATGCTATTTTGTGACCAGAGCTCTAAAGTACAGTGTTCCACTTTGTAACTGTTTCAACACTGTTGATAACAGTGATACCTTGTAGTTGTGTATAGTGTTGGTGAAAAATTGCAGTCTGGCAGCACAGATATTCCTCTGTAACCAGCAGAATATAAGCAATCTCAGAAGGGACTCCACTTTGGTCTCCTTGTTTCTCAGATGTCCTCTTCTCAACAGGTGCAAAAGAAAAGGCATCTCCATCTTAACACTTGGAGAATTAATGACTTGGAGCTTTTAACTGGGCTCATCAGATTCCATGTAAGGCAGTCCCTAATGGATATGCACACTTTAATAATGCTTCAATTTTGAATATTTTATAAGACAAGAGCCATAGGTTTCTCAACTTTTGTCATTTGGGAACCTGTGAGGGTGAACTATACTACCCTGGCCCATAGATATTCAAGCTATGTGTACATGCACTTATATTAAAAGGGCCCACAGTGGTTACTGTAGGAAGAGAAGAAGATTTAAGCAGAAGGCTGGTTGCCATCTTTCATTTCTTAGCTTCTGTGCCCTAAACACCAGGTAGAAGTTAAATGTAAACTTGGAGCTTGGCTGAGTCTCATAAGTTTATTTGAAAACTAGAAAAACACAACATATTTTTCTTAAAATTCAAAAGACTTAAAAGCATTTTTTTGAATTTGATTTGAAAATTAAAAATATTTGAACATATGGTTTGGGAACCTTAATCTATATTCTTGACCTCAGCCCAACAAATGATACACAAGGACGTGGCTTAAATGTCAAAGTCTGCAGTGAACATTCTTCACCAATTTTATTAATTTGACCGATTTTGTAGATATTTGTGTTTGTGATGACAGTTATAAATGTGTGTATGTGCAGAAATACAAAGTTCTGGATGTGTTAGATCAAGATAGTTTATGGAATATTCATCTCCCTTCCCTTCACAGATAAAAACATCTCAAAACAAAATATCATAGGAGCTCTAGTAAAGTTGCTAGTAGCAGAAAGTTACTGAAAGATATAGTAAGCTGGTAAAACAATAGCCAAAACAATCTCACTGTTAGAATAAAACAAATACAATGAGCAGGAGTGTTCCTGGGCAATTTTACTCCTATTAATTGAAAAAAACTATATTTGTTGCAGTTGGGCCAGTTGTTCATTTGAGCTTCCTGTACTTATGCAGAGCAATATTCAATATCAGTTTTCATCCTGGAATAAAAAGCAAAACTGCTTTCTAAAAACAATGCTAAAAAACAGGCTGCTATAAACATGATAAAAATAATAAATGGATGGAGTTCTGGATATGAAACAGAAACATCAACCTCCAACCAAGAAGTTGTTTCAGTACATATAAACTTACAGCTTTCCTTTTTACCCTAGAGTACAGATGGACTTTCTAAAGTTGCAGAAATTCTCAAAAAGAGACCAAAAAATCAAATAGGATGCAAATTGAACATAAATACACAGCAGTAAATGGGGTTGATGCAAAGTCCTGCTGGCTTAAGATCCTAGAATAGAGCTCTCTCCTGAGATTTGTAACTGGTGCATGGCACAACTGCCTCACAAGGGCAGGGTCAGGGAGGTACCCATAACCTATGAAACTCAAGAGAAACAAGCTACAACTGTTAAGAATAACTACTATAAATATTCATCAGTTATGTGTGAGTGAGTGAGTGTGTGTGTGTGTGTGTGTGTGTGTGTGTGTTATATTTTAGGTTTGAAATGTGTCCCAGATCTCATGTGTTAAAGGCTTGTTTTCCAAGGCAGAAATGTTCATGGGAAGGGATTGGGGGTTGGCGGAGTTGGAAGGTGATTGGCCTCATGATGGCTCTCCTTTATCAAGGGATTAATCCATTGAGGAATTCATAATTTAAGGGATTATTGGGAGGAGGTAGAAACCTCAGGAATTGGGCCTAGTTGGAGGAAATAGGTGTTTGGTGATGAGATTTCCGAAGGTTGCTTCTTGCTCCAGCCCCTTTCCTCTTTTTCTGTGTCTCTCTGCTTCTTTATTTTCTGACTGCCATGGGGTGAGCATTCTTCCACCACATGCTCTTTACAAGGATAAGAATGTCAGGCCCTAGGCAATGGGGCCAAGTGGCCTTGGACTGAAACCATGAGCCAAAATAAATTAAGCTTTCCTTCCCTGTTTTACTCAGATTTGATCAAGGTGACAGAAAGGGGACTAAAATAATATTATAAATACAAGTGTAAATATAGATATATGAATTTACCATGCACTTGTGGAGTCTAAAACGTCTCATGATCAGCTGAGTTGTCTGGAAGCTGGAAATCCATGAAACCTATTAGTGCAGCTCCTTCTTAGTATTTAAAGATGTGCAACTGGGAAAAACAATGTTGTAGATTTCTAGAGCAAGAGAAAATAAGATGAAGTGTCCTGGTTCGAGCAGTAAAAAAAGGCAAAAAGAATAAAAATAGGAAAGAAATGAAAAAGAAAAAAGACAGGAAGAAAAAAATCAAAAGAAAAAAAATGCTAATTTTACCTTTCTCTGTTTGTTCTTTGCAGGCCCTCAATAGATTGGATAATGCCCAGCAACTTTGGGGAAATAAATCTACTTTACTGAATTCCACTGATTCAAGAGCTAACCTCATCTGAAATTAAAATCACAGAAAAAAAAAATTTAATCTGAGTATTCTGTGGCTTATAAATTGACATAAAATTAATGAACACTATATTTATTTAAACATAGTGTATATAGATGTGGGTTAGTGTGCATATATACATTTCCAAGTTCTTTTGACTAAAATTGCCCCCAAATAATGAAATCTTAGTATTTATAAGTATACTTATCATGCAAATCTTGTTATAACCATTCTCCAATTAAAAAAAAACAAACTAGAATTCATTAAGTCAAAGACAAAATTAAACAAACTTAGTCAAAAATCTAATTGGATTTTCTTCCCAATTCGATGAATTAGGACAGTCACCATTTTACCAAATAGAAAAAAATCCCTCAACAGGTAATGATAGAAGAGTGGGTTTTGTAAGGTAGATCAAAGGAAATAGTCAAATGAAAAACAACATTAGCAACATTTAATCATTTGACCAGTTGTTTCAGGTTACTTTTCTGTAAAGTTTAAAGCATAGAAGACTTCCTCATTACACTGATTTAGACAGACTGGAATCACTTCTTTCTGGGAAAAAAATTTGTTTGGATTTTATCTGCTTCCTTAATGCCCCAGTCTGGATTATTTAGCAGTTAGTATGATTAGCTCCATTTTGATTTAGTCTGGTCTCTGGGAGCCAAGTCTAAGTGCTCAGTCTACAACAATGGCCTTCTATAATTTTTGTTTAACACAAAATAAAATATATGATTTTTTACAGTGAGATTAAGGAAGAATACAAGAAGGTCCAAAAGCCAAATAAGGGACTGGCAAAAGAGATCATATTTAATTAAAACTATGCTGTGTTTCAGAACTCACTATATTCTCAAACTAAAAGAATTTTAAACATTTTCATTCCTAAAGTGCTTATAACTGAACAAGTTAGAACAGAGGCCTATTTTAATGATTAACTGATAGCAGCAACTTTTCTATAGGAAATCTGAAATTGAGTATTTCATTAGGAACCTGTCTCACTTTCACTAAAATACTATTGACATCATTGTCTTGCAAATCTCTGAAGGTACTAACTGGTAATACTTAAAGTCAATGTTAAAGAAATCTGTAAAGTATTTTGGCTTTGTAGTACACAAAAAGAATATAAGAAAAATACAAAGATAAACAGCATCTCTTATCAGGGTCACTTGTGAAATTTTCACCTAAGGTTACAGAGCAGAAATAGATTTTACATATGTTGAATATTTTATAGCCTGCATTGTTTTTACATTTATTTCTACTCTAAAAAGATGTCCCCTTTGATACCTCATCCCTGTTCTTATTTTAAAACTATAAATCTCATTTTAAGTGATCAGTTCTCTTGAATTAGTAGTTAAAATAGATGTAACTTTGAACAGATATTAAAATGCAAAGACACTCATTGCATCCTTAGCTAAAAATGGTCTATATATTGCATGATGTGTCAGCCAGTGTTATCTTTTACCAACAGCTCAATTAGATATAGAAGGGTATATTGTATATATATAATATATATTATATATTATTATACATATTATTATATATTTATATTATCATATATATCATATATATTATCTTTTCTTCAAATGAGAATTTAACCCAAATGTCTCAGAAAGTCCTTTTTTTTTTTTTTTTCTACCAGATGGAATTTTGTATCTCAGCAATATGCATTTGGTAACTCGAATCTGGGGGATGCAGAAGAAGGCATCACTTTAAAGGTTACTTTCTGGAATATTAATCATAAGATCACCCAAATACTAGCTGGATAATTCATCTATTAACTCCAAATATCAAGGAATTATCTGAATTTTCTCAGATACTTTATAACTGTTCTCAAAGTCTGTTAATCTTTTCTTTCACTTCCTGGTACTAGTATCACACTTTCTCCCTCTTAAAGTGCCATCATGTCCATAAAAGCACTGTCCTGATTTATGTACATCTTCCAGTTAAGGATTTTATATATAAAAAATAAAATAATGATCATCACTATTTTTACTAAAAAATAGAAAGAAATGTAGGTCAGCATTATGTTGCAACACAATATGTAGACAAATATGACTGTAGAATGCAGTGTTTCAAATAATCCCCCAATACTTGATTCTGTATTAACCTTTATCAGAATGCCTTCTTTTGGCAATTCTTCCTATTATCATTTTAGATATTATTTTTTGTTCAATTTTGACCAAACCAGTATCTTTTGTTTGCCTGGTTTCCAATTTGAAAGTTCAGTATTTAATTTGCATTTTTAGTGTGGATATCCTATGGCTTTAAATTCACCTGACAAAAAGCACTTTGGGTTACTTTTTGCTGCTAGAACTGCTGTGCTTTGCATTCACTGGCAGTGATTTTCCATAGGCAAACACCTGCGTGAGAATCACCTGCAGTTACCTGCCTTTGGGAAGTGAAACACTTAAGAACAAGTTCCTAGTGGTAAGTATAAACACTTCCAAATGGCTGCGTGAGTAATCAGAGGGGAAAGGGGACTTTACAAAATGTGGTATGTACTATGTTTTTATTTGTCATCCAGATGTAGCCTGTGGATTATTGAGTAAAACGCTGGTACTAAAGCTGCAAATGGTCACAGAAAATAATATAAATAGGTTATGATTGTGAAAAATGTTAAAGAAATATGAACATAAATATGGTCTTTGAAAAAATACATACTAAGAACAATTTCTTACCTTTCAGTTACTATATTTTCTACATATTCACAATTTTCAATTATAATTTGAAACTGGAAAAATCAATACATATTTTAAATTTACTGTTTTATAAAATCATTGACATGACTTGAGGTAAAGTCTTACAAGGTTTGTACATACATTTTTAACAAATAAGTCACTTCCTGAATTTAGAAAAAAAAAATAGCTATTTTAAAGTAGAAAAAGCAGGCTTGTTGATTTTTAAAAAGATAAATATCACTTTATCATATTCTGATTAATGCCTTATTAATTTTAAGATGATAAAAAATATTACTAAAAATATGTAGAGTTCATTTGTCAAAATATTTTTTAAGAAATACTGATTCTTACATATTTGCCATAGGCATCATCTACAAATAGTAAACCCTGTTTTTCCCTCTAAATACAATATACTAGAACATACATCATATAAATAGGGCCAAGAAAAAAAGAACATTGCATGTCAGAATGTCAGTGTGGCAAAATAATCTTTCCACAACTCATACTCCATCCTAATTTTGGAAAAGAAATTATATACGTATTACTTTATTAATTATATCTACTTCAAAATTATGAGATTAGCACATATAACCAATTTTAAAACACATCCAAAACCCAATGCCTTCCTCTTTGAAACCACAAAATGATCCCCTGCTCTAAGTATATGATTAAGAATCTAATGCTGAGCTGGGGATATGGCTCAAGCGGTAGTGTGCTCACCTGGCATGCACGGGGCGCTGGGTTTGATGCTCAGCACCACATAAAAATAAAATAAAGATGTTGTGTTCACCGAAAACTAAAAAATAAATATTAAAACACTCTCTTTCTCTTTAAAAAAAAAAAAAAAAGGAAAAAAGAAAAGAATCTAATGCTAAGTGAAGTTAGCCAATTCCAAAGAAAATAAATGCCGAATGTTTTCTCTGATATGAGGAGGATGATTCAAAATGGGGTAGGAAGGGGGAGTATTGGAGGATTAGAGGAACTCTAGGTAGGGCAGAGGGGAGGGAGGGGAAGAGAGCAGGTAGAGGATTAGAAATGACAGTGGAATGTGATGGATATCATTATCCAAAGTACATGTATGAAGACACGAATTAGTGTGAATATACTTTGTATACAACAAGAGATATGAAAAATCGTGTTCTATATATGTAATAAGAATAGAAATGCATTCTGATGTCATATATAAAAAATTAATAAAAAAGAATCTAATAATCAATAATGTGAAATAACTCTTATAAACTATTAGAATAAGATATAATATGGGCCACTGTCATTCTGTTATAAATTGTTGAATGTTCCTGAATAAACTCACAGTGACACTAGGATAAGATATACATTTCCATATTAATTAATTCCTACATGCTTTGCTGAAATACTTACATGCATTTTTCCCTTCATTTATGTTTTAGTACATCATACAATTCCAAAGCTGGTATAAGTAAACATATAATACAGGTAATCCAGCATTATTGTCTTTTACATAGATACACTATAGTAGAAATCAATCTGGTGTCACATTTTTTGCTTAACTGGCATAACCATATAACCTTTATACTCAAAGTTTGATACATAAACCAGCATTATAAGCATCACTTGGGAAAAATCAAAAATTCAAAATCTCAGTCCCATCTCATATCTACTGAAGCCAAATTTGCACTATAACAAGGTCCTCCCTCCAGTGATTTATAAACAAATAAAGTTTGAGAAGCTTAAGTGTAGACTTTGTAATAAAATATTAAACCTGTACATCGTGAATTGCCTCTAAAAAATAAAGACAGTTATTTTTCACTGCATTGGAGTGTCGGAGGCTAGATTATATCAAAAGATGGACATGGACATTTTTAGCCTGTGGTGGGAATTGTCAACTTGATTGGATTAAGAAATGCCTAAGATTAAGAGAGGCTTGTGGGTGCGTCAAGAGGGGTGTTTCTAGGAATGACTGCCTGGTGGGACAGCATACTGAGCGGCAGAATCACCTAATATGCGCAGCACAGTCCAGTAGGTTGGGGGCCTGGTGGAACAAAGCCTGTGGGGAAAGGAGGAAGCAGCAGCAGGCACAAACTTGATTTTTCTTGAGCAGACATTTAGATTGCTGCTGTGAGTTCCTGAGGACATCAGACTCCACCTCCTTCCCCCTTCCACAGAAGGACTCTGGCTAGTGACTTTCCAGGGACTTTCCAGGCCTTTGGTCCTGGACTGGGGCTGCACCATTGGTTCCTCTTGTTCTGGGGCTCTTGCACTGAGAAGCTACTGGTTCCTCTAACTCTCCAGCCTGCATACGTACACTGTGGGGCTGGACGTGTTCGGGTCATGTAAACCAATCTAACAAATCCCCTTTTCATAATCATACTTTCATTTATATTGTGTTGCTTCTATTCTTCTAGAGAATCCCAATCAATACAGAGTCCAATCTTAGCAACAGGCTCATCTAGCTTAAAACCAGATTCTATTTTTTTTTTATCAGATTGGTAAGAATGAGCAAGTTTTAATCTTATTTATTATTTTTATTACTATTATATTACTATTATTATTATCTTCAGAGTATGGAAGATAATATTATAAAATGAGTTGATGGAAAAAAAACTTTGTGAGTGGTAAACTTTCAGTGCAGAAGAAAATACATTGTGCAACTCTTTCTTAAGAGAGCACAAGATGAGCCAATTAATACAACTAGATAAGATAATCTCCAAAAGATCAAATGTATATATAAATATACATAAAACTGCTTTATGATATTCTGTGTAACTTCATAAAATTTTGTTAAATGTATACATGCATTATATATATGTGTATATATACATTGAACACTATATATGACTATGCTTTTGATATCCATGTTATTGTATAATTTCTAGCAAATAATTCTACATATTTATGGCTATATTTATAATTTTAAAAGTATTTAGACTTGTTTAGGACAAACATTCACCCTAATGTTTCTGACAAGAAAAAAAAAACCATTTTTTTAAGATGAATTCTTCAAAAGGCTTATTTTTCTCTGAATAAGATAATATACTAAATCATATTCATTACTGATCATTTAATAACTTTACTACCTCATCACCAAATGTCAGACAATATTTTAAGTGCTTTATACACACTTCTCTGAACTTGTACATCTTGCAATTTTTAGAGGACAATCCAGTTGGCATCAATGAGTCTGAAATAGGACTAAAACATGGAAGGAAGTGAAAGAATATCTGAGGAGAAAAATGCCAGACAGAGTGCAGAGCCAGACGTAATGGTTGATCAGGATTGTCACCTAGACTGGGTTCAATTCATCCATTACACACATATACATATATCAAATATTTCATTAGAGACAGGATATCTCACTGAGTTGCTTACGGGCTAAGTTTCTGAGGCTGGGTTTGAACTCAAGATCTTCCTTTCTCAACCTCCCAAGTGCCTGGGATTACAGGCATGTGCCATTGTGCTCGGCTAGATCAAGCATTTTAATATGGGACTTTTGCGCCTATAAATAGTATTAATGCAATAAAACTAGATGAGGTATAAGGGGAGAAAGTGTGGTGGGAGACGGCCACCAAGGATTGAACCCTGAGTCACTGTACCATAAGATGTTCAGCAAAGAAAGAAGCACCAGAGAAAACTAACAAAAGAATTTTCAATTTTACACATATGAATCACTAGAATTTTATCACATACTCAACAATTTTAAAATTAATTGACTATTTCCATTTCACATATATTTCTGAAAACAAATTAATATGTTAATTATTATGATACAAAATAAATTTGAAATCATTTAATTATGTATTTAATTTGTCAGATTAATAATTTTCAACATTAGTATTTCTATTTATATTATTGTTATTAGTAAGTACTCTTATTGCTTAATTTCTTAATTAAGTATAGATTTAACACTCCTAAATCCTTAAAATAGACCTACATAAGACTGTTATCTTAATATGTGTATACATTTATACATATATTTGACATTTATTATTAAGTTACTGTATATATAATATTTGTGATTTTGTTCATGATTTTATATTGACTGCTACTGTGGTCATCATTCTTCTAAAAAACTGTTTCCTAAAACTACATTTTTTTCTTTGCTATTATTCTATAGTTTTTCAAAATGTAAAAAGAAATATCACTAAAAGAAATATTACTAAAACAAGTTCTACTTGAATGCACTATTGATCCTCTAAGATATTGTTCTATGTAACTGTATAAATTTTGGGTGCAGTGTTTCATGAATTTTTAAGTCAATCATACCCACATTCATCAACTGAAACAACATTGATTCATTTTATGCTTATAATTATTTCTTACTGCTTCCATGTTGTAACAAAAATGCTTATAGCAGATGGCAAATTTACTGGCATTGTTGCTCCGTATATCATCATTTCTAAAATTTGAAAAACAGCATACAAATATATCAAACATATTCTAGAGAACTTTATAAATTTCCTATTATATAAATGTCTATTTACATATATATATATATATATATATATATATATATATATATATACACACACACACACATCTATATGTGTAGGTGCACTCGTTTACACATGTGCACATGTTCATGCATATATCTCTTGTGTGTCAGGTTAGATATTCTTTGTGCTTGCAGGTGTGATTATTTGATTGTTCTAATGTACTCATGTAGGAGTTTTTCTAAATGAAGAACCACTGTAGGTGACCATTAGAATAGAGGTAATAGAGGGCATCTCTGGGAATTCGCAGAACATCCCATTGTTCTTTAGTATGTTTTCCCATTTACTCATTAATGAACAATGTTAAAGATGTTAAAAGTAGTAAATTATCTTTAATAAATCATGAGTGTAAAAATATATTTTTCAATTAGCTGGATACATTTCAAAAAGTGAACTTGCTATTTATTATTATTTCAGATGGAGTTTCCTTTTTTTCTTCCTTTTGTTCACATTTCTTTTCACTTTCTTTATTTTCCCCTTTGAGACTAATCTGAGTTCTTTCTCTTTCTTAGATGATTAGAAATTTTTCTTGGTTCTGTTTTTTGTCAATTATGTCAAGAGAACAAAAAATAAAAAAGGAAAAAATAGGTAAGGATATCTAAACAGAAGTGAAGACAGATCTTTCCCTGCTATGCCTTCAAAAGAAATAAATTTTACTCCCATCTGAATGCATACAGGTACTTGATAGGAACAGGAGCCGTCATTATGAATCCAGATAGGAACCGTGGTGACAAGGGAAGACTAGCTAGGTCACATCACATTGCCTACATGTGGTGGGTGGTGCACATACTCTGAGAAGCACACACCAAGCCAGTATTAAATGTTCAAAGATTGGACAAGAAGGCAGGATAAAGCTGCGTAGCCGTGGGAACATAATGTAAGTCTGACCTTGAGTAAAGCTGAAGTTGGGTGAAAACATCTTACAGTGAAACTAAGGAAGTTTCAGCAAAGGTTTCAAGATGCTCTTGAGACAAATTCAACCCTGATACAAGGCCTGAATTATTAAAACTGGTGAATACAGTCATAAGCTGAGAGCAAACTATGGGAAGAAAACTCTTCACATAGCAGTGCTTGAGGTCCTTGATTAATTAGATGCCCAGCTTGGAATATTATTTTAAAAAGATAAATAAAACTCTACCTTGTTGAGGGCCTGCATTTGGCTTTCAATTTACTAATTAAAAAAAAAAAAAAAAACTTGATATATTGAAAAATGGCTACCCTTATAAAAATATCCAAAGTGAACTTATAAAATAATAAACATAAAGTTTTCAAAATTATTTTCCTGAGAAAAGTAAGCATAAAAATATGTATTTGATGCATTTGACCCAAATTTTGTATTGAAATATTTGAATGGTGCATTAAAATCAATTACAATTTTTAAATTTCTAGCAATAAAGAGGTCTAAAAGATAGATCCTTGAATGAATAACTAACCTCAGCACTTGAGGTAACTTGACAGTATGTCCCCTAAGTGATACTCTGAGAACTACACAGTATTAAAGGAGAAAGAACAATAATAAACCAAAATGTGAAAGTAGTTATTTTGGAGTGCTAGAATTCTGGGAATTTTTATTTGATTATCTATGATTTCTGAAATTGCCAGGTTTATTACTATGTGGTTAAGGACCAACAAAGGCTTTATAAGGTTCTTTCTCCAATATCACTGGGTTGTAAGACTTTGAGTTTTGATCCCAATGTGCTTTATTTACTCACATATGAACCTGATTCTGGGTGGCAGCATGAATAAACAGCACTGAGATTGACACTTGATCGTGCATTGTTTTCAGACGTGGTCTGCTTTTATCTATGAGAAAAGCCCTTCCTTTCTACACATCTCCTTTAACTCCACTGTATTTTCAGCTTTATTTTCATGGTAGTTTTGGTGAGAAAAACATAATTTCTCCTATCAATCAGTGTTTTACAACATAATATTCAAATCTACTACATTATATATTCTCTAGATCATAGTCACAGAAATGAGATAAAATCAATTAATGAAAATCATAATCATTGAGGAAATACACTATCATAATATGAGTTCTTGGATAGTAAACAAAAAGAGTCTACAGGTGTGCCATTAGAACTAGCAAGAAACTTTCTGAGCATTGCAAAATAATATGAGAGAAAAATATTCTTATACAATAAAAATAAACAACTTGAAAATAAAATTGAAAGAAAATATATGATATAGAAAAATTGATAAAATCCTAAGGACAAATCTCATGAAAGTTTTATAAAATTCACATACAGTAAATAATAAATGTACTATTGATAGGTCTCAGAGAAACAAAGAACTACATTCTGTATCTGTGAAATAATTAAATAAAAATCAATAAAATAAAAATGTATATGAAAACTGCATATCTAGAAATTAAGCTATTTCTGAATAATAACCTCAAATCCATAGAACATACTAATAAATTTAGCAAAAATATATTCAAAACTCCACACTGAGAAAACTCCAAAAGTATTTAAATAAATGAAGTAAACTTCCAATTTTTGATATCAGATATTTTTTTTTTTTTAGTGGATTTTCTACTTTGTGCTCAGTCATGTCTTTCTTCGTTTTATTTTCTTTTCCTTTGAGTTTTATACTGTTCTTTAAGGTATACCATATCGCAGTTTCCCATATTAGAATATTACCTATTATCTCTTCAAATGTGTTTTGACCTTGTTATTTCCACCCTTCTTTCAGGATTCAAGTACACATGAATTAGATGTTTTACTCTGACTTGCATGCTTTCTTGAATCTTTACTGTATTCTCCATCTTTGGTCTCTTTTGTACTTGTATTTGGATTTTTTCATTTGAAATTATGCTATCACCAGTACTGGGCCTCTTCTGAACTTGAGTATTCCCTCAAATAATAATTTAATAATTTGTATTATCAATTATATAATTTTGATTTATTTCTACTTTGTAGTTTTCTGTGATCTGTTACAATTCTCTATTTTGTCATTTCATTTGTTAACAATAATCATAGTTCTTTTAACTGGAATGACTGACAACTCCAATATCTGGAACTTGTATGCATGTGTTCTAATTTGCTATTTCTCTTTTTAAAATTAATTTTTATTTTTCTCTCTGTTCTCTTTTTTAAAATATACAGAATTTGAAGCAATGTGAATGAAATATTTTAATTAATATGTAGTTCCACATGATGGTAACTTTCCTGAGAAGATTTATTTTCATTCCTGGAAAGCAGCTAGAATGAAAGAAGCTTTTCTTAAAAACTTGAATGTAAGATGATTTGCTGTTGGGTTTCAAATTTTGTGGAAGAGTCTATTCCATTTTTTTATTACTCATGGTGTGTGAACCAACAAAGCCAAGACCAAAACTATGGTGTTCCTTAGGGCTCTCCACATTAGTGCCTGGGAAGAGGATTCTAATTGCCTTCTCATACTCTCAGTGGATACATGTTCTTCTTGAATTATCAATTTTACCCTGAAGGGAAAAGGAGCCTTATGCACCCAATTAAACTCTCCTGAGTTTCCTTTTCTTCCAGATACTGGAACCAAAATTTCTTACTGCCTTATGTCTTTGTGAAACCACAAGAAGTAACATGTCTCTATTTTGCCCAGTTTTACTAATTTTTTTTCTGGTAGAATCTTGAACTAAAAATATTATTCATACATTACCAGATGTGGAAATTCTTCAACTTCAAATTCTTCATATTATTTGTAATTTATTTTCATCTTGATTAGTAAATGTGTTGATTATTGGCTTCATTTTTTATTTTCTAAACAGTGAGGATGTGATTCATTACATGTTATTAATTAAAGGCATTTAAATAAAAAAATTGGTTCACAAATTCACATTAGGTAAAACATAAAAGAAATTCTCATTTCTAGTTTTGTAGTCGTCCTTTTAAAGAAAGTACTTCTAATAGATCATTCCATTTCCTCCTTATCCTCTAGGATTGGTAGGATGATTAATTTTAATGTATGCTTCCCATAAAACTTCAAACAGCATAAACTCAAAAAATTACAGCCACACTTGTAATTGCATTATTACTATTATTTTCTACTGTCTTTAAATATAATGAGAAACATTCACCAAGAACAGAAATTTGTTTGCAGACTCTTTCAATTGCTTTGCTGTCATCCAGTTAAATCAGAATGGAAGAAAATGCAACTTCACTGTTGTAGAATCTTGTGTGAGAATTATGTGAGAAACTCACTTAAGATTTCTCTGTTTCCTTTAAATTGAGGAACACTTAATGTTAGAAGAAAACACTGTAACTATTACATATTCATTTCTACAATACTCTGATTGACTTTACCACATTGAAAGAACTTTGGCACCCACTGAAAATATGCAGGATGCAGCATGCATCAGATCATTATAGAAACCTGCAGATTTGTTATAAAAAAATGTTGAACAATTAAATATCTGTATTCTCTTTGGTGTGATAATAAAAGTCTTTTGTTTTATAGGAAAAAAAAAAGATTTTCTTCCCTTGGTCAAGGTAAAACATAACCATTGGAACTAATTTTATACTCATTCCATAAATCAATGACAATTCACTTCAGTAACCATGATTCTGGAAGCCAGCCAAAGCAGCACTCCATTAAACATGCTTCCACAGTTAGAGGTCAACCACTCCTACATACTTTGATTTTTGAAAGTTTGCCAATTCTTGAACTTTGTGTTTCTCCACTAAGATAAGGACTTTCTGCCTTTGCTCAAAGAGACAGTTTTACAAATCCAACTCTCCCTTTATAGGTAAACAACAATTTTTTTTTTTGTTTCTGAATTTTGAGCATCAAAAATTGGAGTATTCACCAATTTAAGGAAAAAAACATAACTACAAATGTTCCATGATGGTCTCAAGGAGGGGAAAAAAGGTGTTTGTTACACCTTTGATCTCATACTAGACAAAGGCAACAAAAAATTCACTGGAGAAAAGGTAGCATATTCAATCAATGGTGCTAGGAAATTGGAAATCCACATGTAAAAAAATGAAATTAAACCCCTCTCACCCTGCATGAAACTCAAATCAAATTGGATCAAAGACTTAGGCACTAGAGCAGAGACCCTGTGCCTAATAGAAGAAAAAGTAGGCCCAAATCTTCACCATGTCAGTTTAGGATCTGAGTTTCTTAATAAGGCTCCTAAAACACAAGAACTAAAATCAAGAATCAATAAATGGGATAGATTCAAACTAAAAAGCTTAATCTCAGCAAAAGAACCAATCAATAACACAAAGAGAGAGCCTACAGAATGGAATAAAATCTTTACCACATGCACCTCAGATAGAGCATTTAATTTTCCAGGATATATAAAGAACTCAAAAAACTTAACATAAAAAGAGATAACCTAATCAATAAGTGGGCTAAAGAACTGAACTGACACTTCACAGAAGAAGAAATACAATCAGTCAACAAATACATGAAAAAATGTTCAACATCTTTAGCAATTAGGGAAATGCAAATCAAAACTATCCTAAGATTCCATCTCACACCAATCAGAATGGCAGTTATTAAGAATACAAACAACAATAAATGTTGGAGAGGATGTGGGGAAAAGGCACCCTCATACATTGCTGGTAGGACTACAAATTGGTGCAGCCAATCTGGAAAACAATATGAAGATTCCTCAGAAAACTTGGACTGGGATCACCATTTGACCCAGCTATCCCACTTCTAGGTATACATCCAAAGGACTTAAAATTAGCATATTACAGTGATGCATCCACATCAATGTTTATAGCAGTTCAATTTATAAAGGCTAAACTATGAAACCAACCTAAGTGCTCTTCAACAGATTAATGGATTAAAAAATATGATGTATGTAAAAAAACATACATCCACAATGGAATATTACTCAGCCTTAAAGAAGAATGAAATTATGGCATTTGACACTAAATGGATAAGCTGGAGAATATCATGCTAAGTGAAATAAGGTAATCCCCAAAAACCAAAAGCTGAATGTTTTCTCTCCTATGTGGATGCTAATTCCCAATGAGGGTGGGGCTAGAAAAGAATAAAGAAATTACTTTAGATTAGGTAGAGATGTGAAGGGAGGAGAGAAGATATGGAGGTAGGAATAACAGTAGAATGAATCAGATGTTATTACCCTATGTACGTATATAACTATATGACCACTGTGATTCTACATCATGGACAACCAGAAAAATGAAAAATTATACTCCATTATATATGATGTATCAAAGTGCATTATACTGTCATGTATACCTAAAACAAATTTAAAAAAATTTTTAAAGGTGTCTATTAGACCTTTTGTTTCACAACAGTCTTTCAGATCTACATAGTCTCACAAAAACAGTTTCAGAACTGACTTATTTATGTTCTGCTTCTTATTTTTTATCCCAGGATTTTTAAGTAAAGAGGTCTTTTCATAAATTAGTTACCGCTTAGGATCAGAAGAACAATATTTATAAATACTCTTTGTATTATCCTATTTTTTAAAATTTCTGTGTTCCTTTTGTAAAGTGAACTTTTTATTGTAGAATAGTTTACTTTCATATAAAAAACAGAAAAGATAGTATTAATCATTTTCATCTATCCCTGCCCCAGTTTCCCTCCTATAAATATTACTATCTATATAAGTATGGCATACTTGTTATAAATAATAAACATATATTGATATGTTATTACTAATGAAGTATATAATTTATTCAAATTAATTTTTTAATCTATTAAACATCTATTTTCTTTTCCACAATATCATTTAAAATAACTTACATGCAGCTGGCACGTTTTCTTGGCTGTGATAATGCTTACTATTTGGTTGGGTAAAATTTTATTTCAAATGTTTAGCTCACTACTTAATTATTTTTTCTCTGCTGGGTTGGTGAAGGAATAGTGCATAAAGAGCATGTTAAGACATGTGAGTCTCCAATTCATGATGGTCCAAATGACTCAAGTCCATTCATCTGATGATTAGTTCAAAGATAACTTGTCATATTTTGTCTTGAAACCCTAGCAAACCTTCAGAGCATTCTCTGATACAAAGAAAAAGAAAAAGTCACAAAATAGAGTTCCTTTCCTTATTCTGATAGTAGAGATTGAAAGGTTGCCATTACTTGTTGTACCTGCTTGGTTGGGACATGCTAGAACTGCCATGGCCTCTCTCCTGTGTGTTAAAGGCTCCATCTACAAGAAAGCTGCAATCACCACAATGAATCCCACTTTTATATGCAGATATAATGAATTAATGAAAACTCTACATGTAAATAAATAACAGGATTACCAGAATAATAGAAGACTTGGAGTAGGTGGAGGGAGGCAGGGGAAAAAGGGGAGGATTGGAGGATAAATAAATCATGACATGTGCACACATGACTGTGTTGCAATGAACCCCAGTATTATGCATTATTTTAATGCACAAACAAAAACATTTAAAAAGAAAGCTGCTCTTACTTCCAGGAAATAATTTTACTAATATACTCTCAACCAAAGCATAACTTCTTCCCTTCACTTGATATCATTGACAAAGTTTCATTAAAGATACATAAATGACAGATTTGAGTATTTAAAAAGCATTTAAGCAAGAGATGGGGAGGACAAATTTAAAAAAAATGATCTACTTTCTTTGATTTGCATCCTGAAGCCTCAAAATTAAACATAATCTTTGTGATATTCTTTATTATGGTGATAGTCTTTATGAAAAAAGACTAACAGAATTAAATGAAAATAACTCACTTTTGTTCAAACATATTTTAACTTGTGCTTATGAAGCCATCTCACTCCTCGTATTTATTTTAATTCTAATAAATAAAAGAAAGTAAATAAAAACATAAATACTTCTCATTTGTCCTGTTTCTTATCCTGATTTCTGAAAATGAGCTAACCATTCATTACTCTGTTTTTGTGGGTGTTTTTTCCTCCTCTTTCCTCAAAAGGAAAAGAACAGTTTCTATACAAATATTCCACTAAGATTCCTGGGCAAAATTTTGGATCTATACCAACTGAATTTCAACCTTGGTCTAAAGCCAAATCAAGGTCAATAATTAAAGATTTTTTTTTAACTTCAGGAAAACAGACAGAAATTTGCATCAAAATAGGGATTTTGTTAAATGCTACTTAATCAAATCCTGCACTTAATTGTTAGCACCCTAAAGGGGAATGTTGCTAAAATCAGTAGAGTACAAAAATTCAATGAAAATGTAAATAGCATAGGTAAACAAAATTCAAATAAATGAATCTGAAGCGAAAAGTATAGTATGTGTTATATAAAGTTATATAAAGCTATCTCAGAAACTTTCCATTAGAGATAGACAGTTGAGATTTCAACTAATAAATGATATAAAGACTCAATAAATGACTTAGAATAGGTCAGGGAAAAAAAAACTGGCCTTCAAAATAAAACAAAACAGACAGAAATCTTGTGTTATTTATGAATTGAGAATTTTTGCAGATACTTTACAGTAGACAAGCAAAAGAGAGTCACTGAGAAATCATTATGTTTGCTAGGAAAAAAAGAAGACCTCTATGTATAAATCAAATCGTGCTGCTGTAAGAAGTGTTGTATATAATTTTTTGTCCTGTCTCTCAGGACCCAAATGTTGTTGTTCAGAAGTTCAGGTGAACAATAAAATTTCTTTCTATCTCTTGCATCAATCCCTCTATCATAGACCATAGAATTCCTTGGAATATCAAAAGACCCAGTAGAAAGAATTTCTAACAAGTGTTATGTCTTTTCCCATCTTCCAAAATCCAAATGTTGCATTGTAACCAACATCATTAGAACATCCACCTATTTTTGTATGGGTATTTCCTAAAATCAAATAAATGTTGTTTTTATGAATGGAAATATCAGATTAAAGGTGCTCTATTTTAGCATACTCAAGAAAACTTCTCTATATACATGGTTACATTACAGTTGACCTCTACATGATTTTATCAGTACACAAAGTGTACTGAAAGTAGCTCCAGGTGCTACTTTCTCAGATGGTATACTTTTTTTAATTTAATACACACTTCAAATATTCTCTACACATATTCTTAAAGGACAGGGATGGTCCTCAGAAGCCAAAACTTTGCTCCCTCAGTTAAAACAACATAGGAGCTATAATTAGAACCAATATTCCAAACATTTCTATATCATCTATTAAGATTTGAATCATTTCTCCTCACACTTCATATTTTGAAGTGTTCTCAGTATCTCAAACTATACCAGGGTTTGAAGAAAGGGTCTTAAATGAGTAAGTGACATCAAATCTGGTGGCAGGGTGTGGTGGTGAATACTAGTAATTTTAGAGACTCTGGAGGCTAAGTTGGAGGATCACAAGTTTAAGGCCAGCCTGGGCAACTTAATGAGACCATGCCTAAAAATAAAACATAAAAAAATACTGGAAGTGTAGCTTATTGGTAGTGTCCCTGGGTTTAATCTCTCATACCCATTTTCAAAAAAAAAAAAAATGTTATATGAGGTCTTAGGTTGGGCTCGATTCAAATATTAAAGATGTTCTCATGAGAAGAAGCAATTAGGATACAGACATACATGCTGTTTTTTTTTTTTTTAAATGTAACCTCTTCTTCTTCTTTTAATAAATATGCTACATATTACTTGCTTAGCATTTTATCATGACACATTTCTTTATATTTCTCTCTATATACATTACTGTTTCATAGAACTGCACTGTTAAAATATGCCATATGGCTTAATATTTGTTAGTAAGTCAGTAGCTAAAGATTATAAATCACAAGTATGCTGTGATGCAGTTTGTTCTGAGGAAATAGTTTTGTTGCTTATTCTTTCTACCATCCCATGAAAACCACCCCATCTCCTTGTTTCTTAAATTCCCCATTTAGAGAAACAATGATGATCATAGTATTCAACTTACAGAGCTGTCTCACACCAAGATAATCACAATAGGCCAAAGACCCCCCAAAAGCATCTGATACCCAATAATAAATTAATCAGACAATCATGTATTATCATCATTTTTTATCATGAAAGTAATTATCATCAATTTCCAACATAAATATCAATGCGAACATTCAAGTTTCACATTCCACCTAAATTCAATTATATAAGGTATTTCTAAAATTTAAAATCGGACAAATTTCCAATCTTATCATCTATTTTCCTCACTAATTTTCTTTTAAAAATGTTAAGATTTGTCATGGTTTATTTTGTAAATACGTATACATACATACACACATTTGCACAAACCCATGCACATATGCATATGCATGTGCTATAAATTTTAATGTTGGGGAAGATGATTGGAGAATTTTAAAAAATATATTTGCACATTTATTGTTTTGACTTCTTCAGTAATGACTTACAGATTATAAAATTGCAACCCTATGGCCTGGTGAAAAAAAATTATAAAATTTTGTATAAGACCTCAATATCGTGAAGAACTGACAGGATCTAATTTCTATAATAGAACCACAGGTATCATCCGAACTCGGGAATATGATGTGTCTATGTGGAGATAAAATGTGAAACCTAAAGTCAGAGTAGAGGCTAGTATTTTCTTGGAAATTGGTTTACATATTGTAATGCACGAAACCATTTTAAGTTTTGGAGACAGTAAATAACAATAGAGATGTTCTCAGACTTACTGGTAAGCCAAATTTCCCTATGAGTATGAATCAATTAAGGAAAAATATAATAAAAGGATAGTAGGAATTTTTTGCATTTTTAAAATTCTTATTATTAAATGAGAAGTCCTTTTCATTTGCATTATTTCTGTTTCAAACCTGGAATCAGTTGTGTAAATTTTTTTCTTTTATATTGTGATTAATATGATGTAGATAAATGAAGAAATCAAGAACTGTACTTACAATTCTTCACAGATAAACACTTTTACCTAGTCAAATTTTTAGCTTAATAGTAACTGTAATTAGAAAAGTCTATTGTATTTAAATGTCAAGTAATTTCAAGTATGATTGTCTCTCTTAGAATCCTGTTCCATTAGTTTTCTTTCTTATTTTCACCTCCTTTCCTCCTTTTTCTAACTTTAAGTAAGATCTGGAAAAAATTTTATACAATGTGGCACATAACAGAAGTGTTTTATAGGTACTGGTTTTGTCATAGAACAAAATTCTCTGTCCTGCAGTTGGAACTGAAACATCTCATCTCTTGCACATTGGTATCTGTCCATTCTGGAAAAAGTAAACTCAGTCAACATTACCTAGGAAAAGTCTCAAACTGCCACAAATAAGTTTTTCACTGAAATATTTTTACTAAGTCTCAAAATGAGTCAGTCTGCCTAATTAAATCCTATTATTCAGGATTCAAATGAGTTAATTATGCATATCCCAAAACTCAGAAATTACTGAAGATCCAATCCTTTTTATAGAGCAAACAAAAATGATTTCATAACTCAAATTAATCACACTTCTGGACAAATATATGTGACTGACAAAAAAAAACCAAAAATTGTTAAAATGTGGCACTTTTTTTTTTTTTTTTTGAGACTGAAAGCAGTGTGTGGAATCTAGCTGTTTACCACAAAAGCAGTCAAAGGACATTAGATGACATGATCAGATGGGAGGAGATGTAGCTATAAATATAATGTATGTACATTTGCAGTTGGATGATATTACTTTTAAAATATTTGGGGGGGGAGGTCACATCACTTATTAATAGAATTAATAGAATTTCAAACAACGGTTATCAAGTTATCTTTCCTTAAGTAAATAAGCTCTAGAACACATAAAAAAATTTAGATCTGCAAGCTCTTCTGTATGTGCTTGTTCAAATTTATTTAAATCATTTATTCAAATCATTACAGATATGAATGCCAAAATAATTCTGACTATTCAAAAGAGACACACTTCCTCAATGTCAGAATACAGACACAAAACTCATCCTACAAATGAGAAATTACTGTGAAGTGTCGGAAGGGAGGTTTAATTTTTTTAAAAACTTAGTTTCTGTAAGTATAAGATTGTAATTAATCATTAGATGAATGAGATGATGTTTATAAAGCACTTACCAAGTACCACCATGCTCCCACAGTAGTTCTTCAGGGTGCTTATAAGGTAAGAGTCACCTCACAGGGAAAAGAGGAGACAAAAAGATCACCAAAACTCAACCCACTAAAATGCCATTATTTTGGATAAATTTCCTTTTGTGGAGGTTTTTTTTTTTTTAACTTTTAAGAATTTTTTGTTTTATTTTGATTTAATTTTTATTTTTGGTAGTTGTGCCAGTTTGTAAGGGCAGAGACTGACCCTCAGCACCTAACATAGTCAATGTCAATAAAAAGGCACTACATAAATGAATCAGTCAAGACATTGGTGCAATTTGACTTGTTCCATGTTTTTGTCTAGTAATAAATGTTTAGAAATTCTCAAACAGGCTAGAATGTACTTTTAAAATAATTTTTATGTGGTCTTTCAACAAATAATATATTTTCATAAAAAATGTCTTATTTGCCAACAAGAGCAATAGAAACCAGTTTTAAAATAATCTACCATCTTCTGGAGTATAACTTGTGGTTTAGTAATTTGCGCCTCCTTCCTACCTAGAAGGTACACGTGGTTGATTTCACCACTGAATAATCTGGCAGCACTACTTCTGCATCATCTAGTCACATTAGTCTTTAGTTTCCTTCATACTGGTGCCTTTGTCATTTCTTTAAAAATAATCTAAACCCTAAATTATATCTGTAAATATAATGGTCACTTATCCAGTCTTGTAAACATAAACATTGTGGCATGGTACCTGAATATATGCCTTCTTGATTATCAGTCATACGACTGTTATATCATTTTTCATTTCAGCAACGAATTACAAATTTAGGATATTTATCATGTTAATATAGTTTTACTACATGAAATTAATGAACACTGAATAGTTTTCAAGTTCACCATTTTATTTAGGTTTCAGAAAAGTGCCAAGAAAATATTGCTTACCTAATCATAACATGTTAAGATTCTATGACCCAGTTTTACAATCAATGGGATTATTAATATTACCAGTTCTATTAATTGCCGCTAACTTTATCAAATATCCATGTAAATGCTCAAAAATCAGCATAGAATGACAAAATTAATACTATTTTTTTAGCATAGATTTCTCATTTTGAAGGTTCATATGTAGAAAATGATTGAATATTTTAACTAGTTTTAATAATATAAAATATTATACCTACTCATAAGTTTTCCTGCAATTATATTCTCATGTACTAGTCTAAACTGTTCTTTGATTTTCTATCTCAATAACTCATTTTCTTTAAAGTACCTTTGAATTCTTGGGAAATGATTGCATGATTCAAGGACAAATTGAAGGGCATCTCCATTACAAGTCAAATTTTTAGTAATAAAATACGTCACAAAAGTAATAGAATTATGTCAAAGAAAATAAAAATTAGAGTGAATATGAATTCAGTGAGTGTGTGCCTAAAAGACACTAGATTCTCTACTTGTGCTTTTAAGTACCATTTAGTTGCATTTAAGTTTGCTCTCTTGATCTCCTAAGTTGAAGGAATAATGGCTAAATGGAAGATTAATGTACTGATCTCAAATGTCAAAAATGACTTACTGAACTAATCAAATTGATTTTGAACACAAAATGCTAAGTTTCCTTAAATGTATATTCCATTAAATTGTACTTCAGAATGCCAGCATATTAAAAATCACATTCAAAAGTCTTAAACTTATTAATTCATATTTTCTTTTCTTTTTTTTTAAAAAATGCTTCTTTTTTTAATTTTTAAGATGGACACAATAACTTTATTTTACATTATTTTTATGTGGTGCTGAGGATCGAACCCAGTGCCTTCCAGGTGTGAGGCAACCACTCAACCACTGAGTTGTAACTCCAGCCCCTAATTCACATTTTCTATTCATATTTTTATAAAAAAGGATACAGGGAATAAATAAGATATTCTAAGTATATTTTTCACAGTGTGTGAACAAGTGCTTATAATCAGCAATGAAAAAAAAATAACTAATAAGACTAATACATGAGATAGAATGTCAGATGAGGCTTTAATAAATAGAGATCTTATTTCACTAATAATTTTAAAGATTCAGGCAATGAATAAGAAAAATCAAGGAATGTCAAGGACGTCAAAGCTGGCTTTCCATATTTTTTTCTTCACAGATATTTAGTTTTGAACTAGAATAACAGAAAAGATTTATGAGTGAGATTTTCTGGATTTACTCCATACAGTATGGGAGTGTTTCAACAATGCATTAGTCTTCTGTCACTGTAATTAAATATAGTAACATAAAGGCAAGCTACTTTACAAAGAAGAGTGGCTTATTTAACTTACAGTTCCAGAGGTTCAAGGTCATGGTACAGACATCTGCTTAGCTCTGGTGCAGATATCTGCTTGGTTCTGGTGAAGCCCTCAAGGTAAATGTATCAGAATGGTGGAACACATGCAGGACATAAAAATGATAACACCATCAAGAACCACAGAGAAGCTGAGGTCTCTTTTGAGCATATGCTCCTCATTGACCTAAGAGCCTCCCACTAATTCCCACCTTTTAAGGCTCCATACCACCTCCTAACACTGCCTCCCTGGGACTGGCTTCTAGTGCAAGAACCCTTGGGAGATTAACTCAACCCATTGTCATCTATGAAACATTGCTTTTTTTTTTCTTTTGAAATCATAGCTCATATGACATTTTCTAGGAAACAATGTCCCACATATCTATACATTTTGAGTTGTTTTGTTATAGTATCCCTAAGTTGCTACATCTGTTAAGACTGTTCCATAGTTAAGTATTCTAATGAATATTTTTTTCTACACTTACTCTGATTGTTTTGTTCATTTTTTAACCTTTATTTATTTATTTTTATATGGTGTTGAGGATCCAACCCAGTGCCTAACACGTTAGGCAAGTGCTCTACTACTGAGCCACAGCACCAGCCCTGTTCATTTGCTTTTGAGATATATTTCATGTCGATATTTTGAAACTTAGCAACCATTAGATTTTGTATAATTTTATTTATATGCATTTTGCTTGGGAATTTTTGTGATTTGTGTGTATTTGTGTGTGTGTGTGTGTGTGTGTGTGTGTGTGTGTATACTTTAAAATTACCTTCAAGTTTGGAATTACATGTAGCCCTATATTGGTAATTTTATCTTCCCTATTACATTATTTCTTGTTCATGTTTCATATCTTTGATGCTGGGTACTCTGTTTTTCACTATATCTATAGTCTCATCTTCCAATTCATTAGTTGTTTTTTCAACTCATCTTTTCTGTTGTTTTATTCATTTCTTAAGCTTGTTAATTAATTCATATAGTCACTTTTTAAAAAATAAGCTTGAAAATACTTTGTCTATTGTTTCCTATTTTATATATTTGATGAGTCACTCAATATAAAAACAAGAACACTAATTATGCCATAATTTTTTTTCTGGTGAATCTATAATAAGATGCTATACTTACTTATGTCTAGCAATTTGAAGTAGTGATTTCTAAGCCTCCAGGATTTAGTTTTAGAAACACTGACAGCAGCAGCTTTTTGTTTTTGCATTTGCTTGACCACCTTTTTACTAAAATGTGACTTCCATAACTATTTTTTTTTCCAATTTCCAGCTTTTCAGATGCTACAAGTTATTTATAGTGGGATTCCAAAACCACAAGATCATTGGAGGAAACTATTGATACTAAAATATGGGGGGAGAAATATTCCCCATTAACTAACTTCCAGGTCATATAATTTTCTTTTTCCTTTTCAATTTTCCTTTTTCCCTTCCCCCCGTCTTTCTCCTTCCACCTATTTCTCTGTAGCTGTGTCTCTGGTTTTATTTTTTTCTTCCAGATTAATCTTTCATTGAAAGTGAAACTCTCTTAATTTGATCAAGGAGTGTATCATTTCTCCCTCTTGCCAACACCAAATCTCCACCCTACCCACACACAGTACTGACAATTCTTCAGGGCAGCCATTTCTTCACTTAGATTCCATCATCCTCAGGGTCATTTACTACAAAAGCTCTAGGGAATATTTGTTAATATTTAATTCTGCATGTTTTTAAATCAGGGAATTTTTTTCATAATATAGAATAAGATAATTTGTATCTATGAGGAAAATATTTTCTAATGTCTTAATTGCAGGGATCTGAATAATTCTTCAGGGAGCTATACTTACATGAAATAAGGAAAGAATAAATAGTTTCTAAGCCATTTTCTGCTGTGATTGGCATTATATGTAGCCTTACTATCCTGTGGAACCAGCTAATGTTCATAAGACATGACTCTTGTCATATGTAAAATGGCTTTCCCTGCTTATTGGAAAAAAAGCATTAAGTACATTATTCCATGTATATTCTTACTTTTATCTATTATATAGATTGAGTCATCTGAAGCTTCCAAAGAGTTTAAAAACTAGTGTTTTAAGCTGGATGACCAGATTTCCATCACACAGTGCCCTTTGCTCCCCCTTAGTTTCTTCATCATTGGAAATTTAAAATTTATTCCACCATTCCTACATAATAATGGCATCATAAGAAATGGAGTCAAAAAGAAGTTAATTGCTTTGCTCAGGGACACACAGTAAATCAATGTAGATTCAGTTATATATATATATTCATGGTCACAAATAATTATTCTGGTATAAAAACACAGAATTAAACTTTAGTCAGCCTAAATAATAGAAAGTTTTAAAATTCAATGTGTTTTTAAACAGCTGAGCCCAGTAAAAGTGGTGTTGCAACAAAAACGTATTCTCACCTTTAGTGTTTAATATTGGAAATGTCTACGTCATTTCTTTTGAAAGAAGTACTACATTACATTTTCATTGTAATAACATGCAAAAAGTGCATCCATTTTACATGCTTATCAGGGTTAAATCTTCAACTACTTTTAATAAGACCTGAAATTTTTTAAAAATATAACTTTTGAAAAAAAAGTCTCTAACATCCATAACACAATACAATAAATATACTTTGTCATTTAATGTTTAAAAATATCATTTTATTATCTTTTCATGTACTCATTCATATTAGAATTTATTTTTGTTAGTTGTCTTTCTGATAAAAATAGATTCAGAGAGAAGCTGCGGACTCCAAATTTGTCAACTAATTATTAAAGCTACATTATTTAAAATCTGTATGCAAAGGGGGCATGGCAAGAAAAACATTTTTGTTTTCCTACTTATTTTGATGTTAAACCTCTATCTAAACAGCCTTTGCCATCTAGGATAGGCTGTAAGACAAGTGCACTTACTCTGAAACCCCACTGAAATAAGTGCTTGATTAAGTGCTTGTACATTGTTTATGTTATAAAGCATATAAAAAAGGGTTTTTTTTTTAATTTCAAAAGGCAGACTCCACTGTCTTCCAGTGAATTGTTATCCATATGGCGCCAAAAATGGTGACACATCGTCATTTCCAAGAAAATATCATTTCTAAATGTGCCATGAGAAACATTTCTTTCCCATGATGCTGCCCTTAATTACTGCAGTCTTTTTCTGAAAATGCTTCTATTTACCTACACTATGCTAAGAGGTCAGTTGTGGGGTGCACACTCCTCCATGTTCCTCATCAGCTTCTAAGGCAGCCGTTAATGGGGAGGTGTCATTCCATTAAAACTTCTGCAGACATTGAACTAGAAGAGAAGGAAAGTGCATGCTTTCCAAAAAAAAAAAAAAAAAAAGCTGGAGATTTTCATGAACTATAAGAGATAAAGAGAATGTAGCTATGCGATTACCCTATTTCTTCACTGACCTTATTTGGTAATTTGGTAATAACTTATTTTCTATTTTATTCATTTTTAAGGGAGCTGATGTATATTAACAGTTATAGTATGACCAAGACAACCGAAATTTCAGCCTCTGTAATTGGCACAAGGTCTCTAAGGCACCATCATTATATTAGTTCACGGAGAAGCATATCTATTTTTTTAACAATACTCTGAGACATGGTATTCCTTGGTAAGTATTTGCATCCCTATATCTTGCTACCTTAACCTAATTCTTGTGTCATTGGCTACAATGTGTCTTCTATGTATCTTAACACTAGCCTAGTACTTTCAAATTAATAACCACAGTATGACTGATTATTTTAAGGACATTTTATAAATTGTTATCATGCTTTAGTTACCTGAAGCATAATTATTTTACCTCTTCTCTTTTTAAATGTACTAAAAAATAAAAATAAAAATAAAATTAGTTTTCTTAAGTAGTATTTTGATTCATCAAGACATCTACTTCTTTTGATTCTTCCATGCTCCTTAATTGTCTCTTACATGAAATCACAAATTTTAATTAAAGACAAAAATTCCTGTTTTTCCCATTCCTTCTTAAACACTATATCTATCTCAATCAATATGTTGTCAACTCTCAACTACACATTTTCAAAATGTTAGTAAAATTTTGCTTTACTCAAGAAACTTACATTCTCACACAATATTCTTTAAAGAATGCTTACATTCCAATAATGTACTGTTTTTTGTCAGCAAAACTGTTTAGAATTGTATTTTTCTCAAATTAATCATATAACATCTTGTTAGTATTTTAATAACCTATATAAAACATTTTTTAATATGAAGTTCTCGAAATGTTTAAGGAAACATTATACTGAACTAGAAGTCAAAAGCTGCTTCCAAGTGGCAGATGAGAATGAGTAAACACGATGTCATCTCACTAATAAAGAGGTTCATACCTGGGAAAATTATTTGCCTTCAGGATGTTTACCTCATAACTTCAGGTTCTTTATATTATTTTTATACTAAAAATGAAAATATGTCACTTTTTTCCACATATACTTATGTTTCATATCTCATTATTAAAGTGCCAGTTCCATCTTTTGTCATTTCCTTCTTGCTGTTATTTGTTCCATCTTTCAGTATTCTCAAATACAATCTATGCCTAATCTTAAATGGCTTGAAGTACAACTTTTCATTATCTCTGAACATTTGAGATGGCTATGGTTAGAAGTGAACTTGCAGTTAATGATTAAAACATGAGATTAAAAACACAAAGTTCTTTTACTCACCCAGATCCACAAAAAGATAATGAATAGAGAATGTGAGCAGAAGCAAGTACCAAAGCAGAAAGGCAATTTCTCTGTGGAAGACCTCAAGTTGTGATCACAAATATTGAACTATTATCTATTACATTTGAGTCACTATGATTTGTAAAGACTCAAGAGTTTATATGGTGATTTCTCCTCTCAATTAATGAAAATTTATTGTTATGTGAGTGTCCCCATCTAGCATATTTTGAATGAGGAGATATCTTATAATGTATTAGCTAATATATGCAACAAAGAATACATTGGTGTACTTGGAAGTTTGCTTTAAAATTTTCAAAAATCAAGTAAATATAGATTCAATTTTTCTACAAAAAAGGTCATATTAGCCTCATTGCTTCAGACCACTGGTTTACTTATCATTCTAAAGTCAGTTTCTTCATTTTCAATGTCAGAATAATAATGAAGCATCAAACTTGGCTCTCTCAATATATAAAGGAGCAGTGTGCTCTTATATATTGCAGCAGATAGACTAATGGTCCCCAAAAGATGTCTATAATTTAATGGTCTTCAAAGAAAGATTTATTGTGGAGGTTAACTTATAAAGCCTGTTCCATCATCTACTGCCTGCAAATGGAGATCCAGGAAAACCAGTTTAAAGTCTTAAAACTGGAGAGCCAAAAGCATGGATTCCTGACACTGAAGGTCTAACCATCAGGAGTGGCAGGAGACAACTTCTGACCTCAAACAATCAGGCAGAGTTAATTCAAACTTACTAAAAATTTTTGCTCTCCAGAACTCCCCATTTACACACAGTTGTACTTTCAATAGTTTCAATTGCTAACAGTTACCAAAAGGAGTATGGTTCCTGAACATCTAAGATGTATTGGGGGAGAGTGAGAGAGACTACATTCACATAGATTTTATCACAGTATAGTACTGTAATCATTATATATATATATATATATATATATATATATATATTTATTAGTTATAGTTAATCTCTCACTATGCTTAATATATAAATTAAAGTTTATTATAGGTATGTATATAGAGAGGAAGGCATCAAAAATATATAGAATTTGTATGGTCAGCAATTTCAGGTATCTTCTGGGGATCTTGAAACAAACTGTCCACAGATAAGAATGACTACTAAGCAAGCTTAGATCATGCCTGCCAACCACAGGCAGTACTATTACTTTCTTCAATCTACTCATTCCAATGCTTTGCTCCTGCAGATACAACCTCACAGACACATCAAGAAATAATATTTAAATAGCAATAAAGGCATCCTGTGACCCAATCAAGATGACACAAAACTAACTTCACAAGGTCAAGGACTTAATCCACTTGCCTCGGTGTGCTTCTCTGGTGTTATACTTCAGCATTTAGGGAAGCAAGGACTCATCACCGGTAAACAGCCATAACAACACTATCTGAATATTATGCTGTCTAGAAATTCCTCACAGAAAGTCTCAGAACACAGGAGAAATGCAGACAACTTTTGAGCTATAACATAACATGGGGGGGTCTCTACTCCAATTATCAATAGTGTCCTGCTTTCCTCCAAACTCTTGAACCCTGTCTTTACTATCAGTGGTCCTATTAGCATTCTAGTCGACTGAGCTTCAACCAGAATTGGCCATTAAGCTCCACTTACAACAATCTAAAGCACTTCCAGCTTGCATTGCTAAACATCTCAAAATTTCTCCCCCAAATTCCAAACAATTCCAAAAACTTCTGAACCACATGGTCAGGCTGGTCACAACAATGACACCACTCCTGGTACTGACTTTTTTAGTCAGCTTTTATGTTGCTGTGACTCAAAAGCTCACCAGGACAGTTTTAGGAGAGAAAACTTTATTTAGGAGCTTATAGTTTCAGAGGTTTCATTCCACAGAAGACTGGCTCCTTTCTTCAGGACTCTATATGAAACAGAACATAATGGTGGAAGGAAGTGCTCACATGATGAACAGAAGAGAGAGAGAAAGAGAGAAAGAGAGAGAGAGAGAGAGAGAGAGAGAGAGAGAGAGAGAGACCAAGTACATCTCACCAAATATATACCCCAAAGTCGTCTCCTCAATGACCCACCTCCACCAGCCACACCCTACCTGCCTTCATTTACCATCCAGTTAATCCTATCAGGGGATCAACTCATTGATTGGATTAAGATTTCTTGGTCTGGACATTTCTCCTCTAAACATTCTTGCATTGTCTCATATAAGGGTTCAAACCATAACACTTCTCATCCACAATAATCCTCCTCCCACAAAAAGCATTGAGACATAATTATAAGCAAGGAGATATAGGACCTCTACAGTGAAAACTACAGAATACTGAAGAAAAAAATGGAAGATGATAGAAAATGGGAAGACCTCCCATATTCTTGGATGCTCACAGATATGTTCTAAAATAGCCATGCTATCCAAAACATTATACTGTTTCAATACATTACTCATTAAAATATTAATGACATTTTAATAGAACTAGAAAAGCACTTCTAAAATTCACTTGAAAGAAGAAGAGACCCAGGCTAGCCAAAACAATCCTGAACAAGAGCAATGATTGAGACATCACAATCTGACCTCAAATTAAATTATACTACTGCGCTATCATAACAAAATTAGCATGCTACCATTATTAAAACAGACATGAAGATCAATGGAATGGAATAGAAGACACAGAGAGAGAGCCACACAGTTGCTGTCCTTCTGATACTTGACAAAGCTGCCAAAAATATACATTGGAGATTTGATAGCCTCTTTAACAAATGATACTAGGAAAAGTTGACTACTAAAGCACAAGAAATAAAACCAAGAAGCAATAAGAAAGGTGGCTTTAAATGAAAGCTTCTGAATAGCAAAGGAAAAATAGCATGAAGAAACAGCATACAGAATGAAAGATCTTTGCTACCTTCTTCTCAGATATTGGATTAATATCCACAATATACAAAGAACTCAAAAATTTAACAGACCTAAGAACCCATTTACTAAATGAGCAAAAGAACAAAAGACCTTCTCTAAAGAAATACAAATTACATATATGTATATATATGACATTTTTAATAGAACTAGAAAAGCACTGACAATATAATTACAAAGCAATTACACTTAATACAAATTATAACATATATATGAAAAAATGTTCAACATCTCTAGCAATCATGGAAATGTGAATCAAAGTACACTGAGATTTCATCTACCTCCAATCACAATGGCAATTATGAAAAATACAAATAAAAAATAAGGTATGGGGGAAATGGTACACTCATACGTTTCAGGTGCAACTGCTAATTAATACAGTCACTTTGGAAAGCAATATGGAGATACCTTAAAATACTAGGAATGTAACCACCATATGTCCCAGCTCTCCCACTCCTCAGTATATATCCAAAAGATCTAAAATCAGTAAACTATACAGATGCAGCCACATTAATATTTATAGCAAAACAACTTACAATACCCAAGCTTTGGAACCAGCCTAGGTGCCTATCAACAGAAGGATAAAGAAAGTGTGGTGTAGATACACAATGGAGTTTTAGACAACCATAAAGAATAATGAAACTATGTAATTTGCTGGTGTATAAATTTAACTGGAGAACAGCATGCTAAGTGAAATGAGCTGGACCCAGGAAAAAATCCAGAGCTCAGTGTTTTCTCTGACATGTAAAAGCTAGTATACAATAAGGGAAAAGGTGGGGGGCATGAAAATTCAATGACAATAGAAGAAAGAACAGTGGAGTAGAAGAAAGGGGTTCAGGTAGAGAGGGAGGGAAGGGAAAAGTGAGAAACAGTAGAATGAGTTTAATCAAGTTTTCCTATGTACATATATGAATACGTATTCATATATGAATATACCACCGTGAATTTCATCTTTATGTCCATAAGGCACTCGTTAAAAAAATACTACAAACAAAAGAAATATCAATATAGTAGAGGAAAGAGAACAAAGGAAGGGAGGTGGGGATGTGAGGAAGAAATACTGGGGACTGAAATGAAGCAAATTCTATTCCATGTCTATGCTCATAAAATTATATAAAAATAAACCCCAATATTTCATATATATGTAATGAACTAACAAAGAATGAACCCCCAAAATGAAATTACCATCCTACCACAAGTTTCATATGCTGTCACATGAAATCTGTTTTATTTTTATTAAACTATTAGTGCCTAGAAAAATAGATATCATAAGAAAAAAATATTTCAGCATCTGTGATACAAACTCTGAACCATCAGATTAGTCATTTTTAGCAAACTGGGCAGATGTGAATGACTGAAAACATTGGAGGTGAATTTTTGACAAAAACACAAAATATTTTCATTTTGAGGATTTCAACAACATGTACAAAATTTTACATGCTATAGAACATTTATTTTAATTTTGAATTGGTAATACTTTTTACTTTTCTGTCACTTGTTTTCTCTAGCATGGTTTTTAAATTGTGTATGATATTCTATTCTAAAGAAGGCTGAAAATACCAATATATCAAAATTTGAAGAGACAACCTAGGTTAAAGTGAAATACCTTTTTATTGTAGTTAATTTTTTGCAAACTGGCTTTGCTTAATGATTATTATTATTCACATAAGATATCATAAAAGTCTAAATGTACAAATGTCAAATAATCTAAGCTTTTTTGAGACATTTGGTTTCTAACGAATATTGAACCCTAATTTGTTGTCTGGAAGCAGCAGTAGATCATCTACAAACAAATCTGGTAACTATTATTACAATAAAATTCTATTAGGAGAAATAAGTGGTGTGCTTATGGACCATAGTTTGCAAACCCTTGATTTTGATGATGTTACATATGAAGTTTTAGTTCATCCACTAGTTCACTTTTAGGAATTATTTATAATCCTTTATTCAGAAACGTGCAATAGTAAACAAGTTTCTGTTTAACATTTGTACAGAAATAATTTAGGAATGCTGTACAGAAATAATTTACAAATTGTTAAAATGACTGTTTTGATCAATGTGGCTATATATTTTTCATGAGTCAAAAATGTATTGGAAATAATAGAAAAAATGAACAATGGAGAATTATTAGCTTAAAAATATTTTTTGGTCATAAACTTAACCAACAAATAATAATTCAGTTAAAATTGAAACAGGAGGAAAACCACCTCTTTTTTTAAGAATAAGTAAACATACTTAGCCATACTGCAGTTCCAGTTTCTGCTCAAGTACATAAAATTCTTGGAGGTCATCACTTCCATTTTTATAGGAAAAAAAAATGGAACAAAATATTAATAACTCTTATTAGATCCATCAGACAATTACATGAATATAGATATATTCGAATTTATACAAGTGGACCTAGTAGACAAATACAGGCTTTTCCATCAGATAGTAGGAGAATATCCATTCTTCTAAGGGCTCACAATATTATTCTCCAGGATAGATAATATATTAGTTCATAAAATAAATCTTAAGGCACTTTAAATAATAAATCTTAAGGCACTTGAAATAATACTAGGTATCATACCAGTCCACACTGGCATGAAAGCTAAAATCTGTATCAGGAAGACTTTGAGAAAATTCCTTACATGCTCTTAAACAACCAATGGATCAAGAGATAAAAGGAAATTTTGGAAAAATAAAACATGAGATAAGCAGAAATAGAAATATCACACCAAAACTTGTGGTTTGCAGCAAAAGCCAATCTATCTAAATGGGACACTTATAGCAGTTTTTGCCTACATCAATAAAGAATGAGGACCTGAAACAAATAACCTAGTAATATACTTGAAGTTACCAGAAAAAGAAGATCAAATTCAAGCAAAAAATATAGCAGAAAGAAAAGAATTATCAAAGCAGAAATAGTAAAACAGTCATCAGTAAAGTAATGGAAATAATTATCCAAACTCAGAGTTGGTTTTTTTAAGGAGTAAACAAAACAAACCGTAAGCCAAACAACCTGTTGGAAAAAAAAATAGAGGACCCAAATACAATCCAAAAAAATAAATAAGAGTAGGTATCTTGAAAATGAAAATTGATACAACAGAAATACAAAAGATTACAAGGACTACTATTAAGATAACCTAGAATACATGGGGAAAATCCCAAATACAAACAACCTACTAAGATGGAATCATTAAAAAAGAGAAAAATAGAACATACCAACAAGGAATAAGGAGATCAAAACAGTAGAAAAAGCATCTCATCAAACAAAAGCCCAGGATTTGATGGCTTTCTTACAGCATTCTATCAAATATTTAAACAATACCATATCCTTCTCAAATTTTCCAATGAAATTTAAGGGGAGAAAGTATTTCCCAAATGATTTTACCAGACCATCATTACCACAATACCAAAGCGAGAAGAGGATACAACAAGATGAGAAAATTAAAGACCAAAAACCTTAATGAACATAGAAGCAGAAATCTTCAACAAAATACTAGCTTCTTGAATTTAACAGCAAATTAAAGGATCATTCACTATAATCAAATGGGCTTTATCCAGGAATGAAAGGATAGTTCACATACATAAATCTATAATTGTCATGTACCACATTAGAAAAATGAAGGATAAAAACTATTATTATCACATCCATAGATTCACAAAAGGCATTCAACAATATTAAACATCTTTTCCTGATTTGGGGAAAAAAAAAAAACTCTCAGCAAGCTAGGTATATAAGGTATGAAACTCAATAAAGACTGCATATGACAAAATCAAGCTAACATAATACTCGATATAAAAAAGTTGAGCATTTTAGGATGAGGAACAAAAGAAGATGCCCAATCTCACAAAATCTATCAACATATTCCTAAAAGCCTAGTCAGATCAATTATGCTTTCCCTTATGCTGCAGTTTACAAAATCAATATACAAAAATAAATAGCACTCCTATACATTAACAATGAACTATCTGAAAAAGAAAATAATGCCATTTGTGATAGGTACAAAAAAAAAAAACACTTAAAACCTCCGTGAAGGGGCTAGGGCTGAGGCTCAGTGGTAGAGCACTGGCCTGGCATGTGTGAGGCACTGGGTTCAATTCTCAGCACCGAATATAAATAAAATAAAGGTTCATCAACAACTAAAAAAATATTTTTAAAAACTCCATGAAAATCCCACTGACATTATTCAAGAAAAAAATCCTAAAAATAATGTGGAACCAAAATATCTTGAAGTAGGTAAAACAATCTTGAGCAAAAATAGCAAAACTGGAGACATCACACTACTTGATTAAAGCTACAGTAATAAAGCTGTAGTTGTCAAAAAAAAAATGATACTAACACAAAAATAGAAAATAGGCAAATGAAATGAAACATAATAAAAAATTCACACATTGGTGTAGTAAGTTTTGATAAATGCTAAGAACATACAATGAAGAAAAGACAGTCTTTTTAATAAATAGGAATATTGGAAAATTAGGTACCCAAAGCAGAAAAAATGAAATTGGATGCTATTTCAAACCATATACAAAAAGTCAGTATCAAACAGATCAAAAATTTAAATATAAGTATTTTAACTGTAAATTTACTGGAAGAGAAAAAAAGGATAAAGCTCTCAGACATTCTTATAGACCTTTTTTTTTTTTTTTACTATAAATCCAAAAGCAAAACTAGGCAAATGGAATTATATCCAACTCAAAAGCTACTGCAAAACAAAGGGAATAACATGAGAGAAGGAAAAAGCAACCTGTAGAAAGGTAGAAAATGCTTGAAAATCACAAATCTGATATACAGTTAATATAGTCAACCTAAGTGTCCATTAATAGATGAAAGGATTAAAAAATGGTAGCGTATATACTTAGTTGAATACTATTTGGCTAAAAATAGAAAAGAAAGGGACGTTCTGCAATTTTTGACAACGTGGCTAAACCTTGAAGGAAATAAGCCTGGCATAGAAAGACATACTGTGCGATGGCTCCTACATTTGTTTAACAAATAAATTGAGTACTTAGAATCTGTCAGAAGCAGAAGGAAGAACGGTTGCAAGGTGTTAGGGTCACGGAACTGGGGGATGGGATTGGGTGGAAGTTGGTCGATGGATTAAAAATTCACGTGCTGGGAGGAATGTACTTAAGCGCTCTGTCCTACAAGCTGGTGACTGTCGTGAATAGCAGTGTATTCTTGAAAATCACCAAATATATGTTAAGCTCTCTCACTACAAAAATTCATCAAGAGAGATCCTACTAAGGAAGGGGCGCACCTGCTGCCCAGCTCTCTGGGGCCTTCTGCCCAAGCCAGCAGCTGAGTTGGGCCAACACAGGCGACAGCCTGAGGCCCCGCTGGGCCGCCCACCGCTGCCCAGGCCCTGAAGGACCTGAGCCTCCCGCTGACTGCATGACCCCAAGGCTGTGGCCCTTCGGAGCCCAGTCCTGACCAGCCCAGAGGAAGAAGCCACTGAGGTCACAGCATCTCTGGGTGGCAGCCAACTTGGGGGCGAGAAGAGCTGCCGTCGCTCGAACACCTGGAGGATCTGGGGACCCAAGCAGGCGGGGTCCTGAAAGTTCCACCTGCGTGAGACAGGAGCCTGCAGAGGAGCGCCCTGCGAGACCCCTGTGTCCTTCCACAAGACTCACCTCGCCCCACAGCGCCAACGGAGGCCTCAGGGTCCTGGAGGGTGAGCGAATCCAGGCGCATCTGTCCAACGGCCGAGGCCGAGCGCGAGACAGGTGGGGACGCGACCGTTGAGTGTGTGGGGGGGAACCACCTGGGGGTTGGGGGGTGGAGGGAGTCCAGTGGCCACTGGGGTTAAAGGTCAGCTGCCATGGGACAGGTGGTCTTGGTTCAACAAAATAAAAGAGTAATATGAAAAAACTGCTCTTAACTTTCCCCCTAGTCTTTTTAAAGAAAACTTTTGCTGTATCTAGACTTTCTAGATGTAAAGAGGTTGCAAAATATAGGAGTTAGAAAACAACACCTTGTAAATACCCATTTGTTTTAGAAAAGCAGAAATGTCTTTTGGAAATGATTTTGAAATGGAGTTCTTAGACCACCTCCAGGAGCGACATTCCTTGTTTGCTCAGTGGGTTAAGGGACCTTGACCACAAGAAGGACAAGGGACTGCGCCAGAAGACATTTTTGGTATTACAACCATTGTTTGGTGTGTGCGCTTTATCCCTCATCACTGTATATATAGTTGACGATGCTGAGTATGTTTTTGAAATATCCGGTCCTTCTAGACTTTCTAAAGTGCCTGAAATATGTTAAAAGTAGAAGTAGTATAATATAATATTTTATTTTATTTTGTTATGTAAAATATAACATATTATTTTGTAATTTTCTTTTTTGTTAAAATTCTTGTGAAATGTTTTGGATAATACCCAAACCCCCTGTTGAACAGTGCACATTGTGTGCTGATTCTCTGGATGCCATGCCAATGTGCTTACAGTGAAGTAAGTTGATATTGTCCCTTAGTCTATGTGTTTTGTTTCACTTTGCTGGGTACCCAGTGTATATAAAGGACAAATGAGTCCTGATCTACATCTAGTCTTTCTAAATGTTAAAGAGATTTGCATTGATGACAAAAGCAGAATTAGTAAACAAAATTTGTATGTTTTGTGTTAAAATGCCTAGTAAAGATTGTCTTCTGAAATTTTGAACACTATACACCATTGGTGGGTAGAGGACTAGAATGCTCATATTTTGAAAGCATTTCAAATTGGAACTATTGTTACATGTATGCAATTTATTCAAAACCATTGTATACATAGAGGATAAACTGAGTCCTTAGTTGGAACATCTGGTCTATCAAGATGTTTAGATGTGCCCAATGTTAAATATTAACATAGTAAATTATCATCTTGTAAATATCTTTTTGCTAAAATTCCTATGAAATATTGTCTTTGGAATGGAACTGTTGAATCATCTCTGTGAGCAGAGAAGTAATTGTTCAGTGATGTGGAAAAGGCAGGAGGGAAGCAATTGCTTGGTAATACATTAGTGCATTCATACTGAGATATTTTCAAACATTTTTCTACACGTTTTGTGCATTTTGTTCTTTTGTATATATAATGTAGATGATGGACAAATGAGTCACAATTTTGCAGCACTAGTCTCTAGATGTTTAAAAGGTTACCAGTATATAAACAAGTAGTTAGTAAATTTAGCACATTTTGTACATTTTGTATTGAAATTCATAGGAGAGACTGTCCTCTGTAAATGACTTCTGGATTATGTATTTGTTCAGCTATCTCTAAACACTACATATACCTGTAATTGTCTGAGACTAAAAGTAGAGAGAAGTGAGGAGGGAAGGGTTCAAGGACAAAATGGTCATATTAGAAGATACCTCCGATTATAACCATTGCTATGTGCAATTTTATTTACTAGTACTTTGTGCATAGTGGGCAAGTTCTTCTGTGAAATAGCTAAATTTTTTGCTAAATATTTAGAAGTTCTTGATATCTTTAAAAGTAGCAGTAGTAGAATAAAACTTTTTGTGAATGGCTTTTAAAAATGGATGGGTAAAACTGTGTTTGGAATCAACTAGTCACTAGATATTAGAGAGGTTGCCAATATATAAAAAAAGGTAGTAAACTAACACATTTTGCACACTTGTATTAAAATTCAAAGAAAGGCAATCTTCTGAAAGGACTTTTGGAAGTGAAATTGTAACATCACATCTGAGTGACACTGATGTAGATCCCAGAGAGGCCCCTACCATAATCCTAACAGCTTCTCTCCTTGCCAGCAAGATGGTTACAGAGAATGTCAGCAAGATTTTGCAGAGAGTTCATTGCGGTTTGAAGCTTCCCCTTTCTTGTAGAGGCAAAGTTCCTCTTTCTTGTAAAAACTAGGTTGGCAATCAAGTTCATTGCTGTGCAAAAGTTACTATTTTTGTTTTCCTTTGTAAATACTCAGAAAGCTCTGTCCAATCTAAGAATATAGAATAAGAAGTACTGTTACATAAGCACTCTCTGAGTATAAATGTCAAAGAATTTCCAGACTAGAGGTCCAGAGATTTATTCCAGTAGCCTCTCCGGACTCCTACAGCTTAAATAAACCTGCTTCCTGAAAATTCCTCGGGTGTATGGCTTCATTTGTCCTACATCAACACATGTTCCTGTATCACATGTGACATAAGAGAGAAGGAAATACAAGAAATGAAGTATCGTGGGCCAGAATGATCCTACTTGGAAGACATTTTCAGATATAACCATTGTTACATGTGTGTAGTTTTTTCAACACTACTTATACATAGTGGACAAACTTAAGTCCTTATTTGAAACATCTAGTCTTTCTATGTGTTAGAAGTACACAGATACATCAAAAAAAAAAAAAAAAGGTAGTAAAGAAAACGTTTTGGAGATATCATTTTGGAGATATCTTTTTGTTAGTATTCTTTTGGAAATGGAATGATCAAAACACTTCTCTGAGCAGTATACATTATATCTGTGCTGGTTCAGGGAGAAAGGAGGAAAAGAAAATGCAAAGGGTTTATGTCCGTGTGTTCTCTGTGAAGCAAGATTCACCATTTTTCTTCATGTTTAAGTTTTGTTTTACTATGCTATGTAAATAGTGTATATAAGGGACAAATGAAAATAAGGGACCAATTACATCTAGTCTTTCTAGATAGAAAAGACATTGCTAGTGAATGACAAAACTAGACTTCGTAAACTAATGAGAACATTTTGTGTTAAAATTCATAGGAAAGACTGTTCTTAAAGCCACCTAGGAAGTGAAAATTTTCAAGTCATTTCTAAGCATAAGAGATGCACCTATTTGACCCCTGGGTTGATAAAAGGTGAGAAGGGTTCTAGGTCAGAGTGTTCCTCTTTGGAAGATGCTTTCAAATTCTAGCCTTTAAAAAGGAGGTTTCTTTGTTTGCTTTAAAGACTAGCTTTTCTTAAGTAAATGTGTGCAATTTATTCAGTGCTGCTATACATATACAGTGGAAAACTTAAGTCCTTCTTGGAATCACCTAGTCTTTCTAAATGTTTTAAAGTGCACACACCTGGTAAAAGTAGAGGGCCAAAATAATGTACTTTTTGTTACCGCATATGAATGATTGCCATTTAAAGGAATGGAATTGTTAAACTTGACATCTAGGACAGTGTGTTGAAGATTCACTGGCTGTGGATGAGGGGTCAGGGGAGGAGAAAGTGTGTAGAGAAGCATTCTGTGCCTCGTAGATAGATGAGTACCGATTGTTTAGCCATTGTTATCTATACATTTTAGTTAATATTATTGGGTATTAAAGGGTGAGTCTGATTGCCCAAAGTATGTTAGAAGTAGCAAAATAATCCCTAATAAATATCTTTTTGTTAGTTTTCAGGAAGAACTGTCTTCTGGGAATGACCTTTGTTAATCCATTCTTGGAGCTAGAGGTATGATGAAGAGGAAGAGTGAAGGGAAGGGCCCTTTGCTAATATCTCCATATCTGGAAGACACTTCTAGATTATAACCATAGATCTATATGTGCATTTTTGGTAAAGTACTTGTGTTTGTTGTGGATAAAGTTCATATTTTATTTCGCAATATCTAAGCTTTCTAGACGTGCTGAAGTAACAGTGTATCATAAAACGTAGAGCTAGCCAATTATACAACTTATAAAAATCTCTTTGTTATAATTGATAGAAAAGATGCATATTGGATAGGGAATTGTTTTACCTCTGGGCACTGTGTATCAGGACTTGTTCATTAGGCTGGAAGCAGAGGGGCAAAAGGAATCACACAGGGAAAGACAGGGGCAAGTGCTCAGGGATTTACATTCTGACGTGAGTCACTGATGTGTGTACATCTTCTGGCTGTACTATAGGGCTACTTTAATTCACTGGGAGCACTCTTTCTTGCTAATATTTTACTACTAGAAATATGATAACCCTCTTAAAAACACTGTTGGTGTATTCTGTTGCTTTGTCTCATTTTGAATTGAGTATTAAGGGAATGCATTATTTTAGTTGTAACTTTACCAATATGTCTGTCTAGAGGCATGTTGTCATTTCTGTCTTCTGTAAAATTTTTGTCCCCAAGAAAGGCAGGATTATAATTTTTTTCCAACAGATTGATCTGGTATAGTATATTCTTGGTTACCAAACATATCCATGGAGCTTTGGGATTTTAAACTATTGAATATTCACGATGATTGTGTAGAAAAACAAGACACACACTAAGGTCATGCAAATTAAGATTTTATGTATATATACAGAGGACCTAGAATGACACATCCAAGTAAACTTGTGACTGGATGATTTTGTTCTTGGCTGGTATTTTTCTGTTTCCTGTTATGGACATATTAACTTCTAAAAAATAAAATATATTTTAATAACAAAAAAGTGATCAGTATGTTAGATATCTTAATTAGCTCAATGTTAACACCATGCAGTGTACAGATATTTGAAGACACATTTTATATGACACATATTTGTAGTTTTATTATTTAATAAATACTAATTAAAATGAGCAATTATAGCATGATTAGAGATACATGGTTAATACAGATAAATATTTCCATGAGGTTAATATAGATAAATATATCCTCTATACCAGCAAGGTGCAAATGGAATTTGAAATTAAAATACAGCACTATTTACATTAGCACCGCTTCTATTCACCCTCCATCCCAATCAAGTAAAGACAGAGAATAAGGGAGAGATTGCAGTATAAATCTAACAAAATGCAGACCTAATTTAAATGATAAAATCTTTAAAAATTCAGATCAAAGAAATAAAATCATATCTAAAAAATGGACAGGTATTGCATATTTATGCATAGAAAGACACAATATTGTCATTTTTCCCAAACTAATAAATAAATACAAATAAACCCCACTCAAAATCCTAGCAAATTACTTTTTAATATCAAAGCATGATTTCTAAGTTTACATAGAAAGGGAAAAAATGATAACCAATACACTATTAAGAAATTGAAATCTGGGGAATTAACACTAACATTAAGGTCTACCACAAAACTAAAGGTATCTAGGCAGTCTGATATAGATAAAAATAATCGATCAATGAAACAGAAAACAGAACCCGGAAATAGATGCACACACAGATAGAATAAATGAGTGTTAATAGAAACAATAGCAATTCAGTGGAGAAAAGAGAGGCATTTCATCAAATGATGCTTAAATAACTGGACACATACAGAAAAAGAATTGGATACATCTCATAAACCCTTTATGTAATTTATCACAAAGTTAAAATGAAAAACTAAAACTCTTAGAAGATAACATGGACAAAAATATAGATGTTCTTTGATGATAAAATGTCAAAATCATGATTCATGAAAGAAAAGAAATTTAAATTAAAGCTTTTCTAAATTTTAAATTCTATCAAGCCAAAGATATTGTTCAAAGAAAAGACACAAAGTCACATACTTGAAAAAATTTTTCAAAATATAGCTGATAAGAACATGTGCTCAACATATGCAAAGAATTTTACAAATTCAACAATAATGCGAAAATGATCAACTCAATTTAAGATGGGAAAAAAATCTAAACTGACACTTCACCCAAGAAGATATACTAATGGTTAAAAAACAAAAACTGATGAAAGATGTTCAACATTATGTCATTTTATAATTGAAAACTGAAATACAGATTTTATCCTGTACCCATTAGAATGTGTGAAATCTAAAATAGTAACAATACCAAATGGTGATTCAAATGTGGAGCAACAGAGACTTTCATTTATTACTGGTAGGAATGCAAAATGTTATAACCAATTTTAAAGACAGTTTCACAGTTACTTACAAAGTTAAATATAATCATACCATATGATATGGGAACTCTGTACCTAGTGTTTATCTAAGTTTATTTTATGTCCACCCAAACTTCAAACAAATGTTTATAGCACTTTTATTTATAATTTCCAAGTAAAAATTAATAAAAGACAAAATGTCACACTTTTTAATAATCTGTTGATCAAAGAAGAAATTTCAAGCAAGTCAAAAAACATTTTGAGAGAATGAAAATAAAATACTATGTTTTGCAGCTAAGATAGTATGCAAAGGAAACTTATATTACTGAATGTTTACTGCAGAAAAGAAGAAAAGTATTAAATCAATGAATATTAATTAAATAATAAATATTAATTAAAATGAGCAATTGTAGCATGATTAGAGGTAAATGGTTGATACAGATAAATATTCCCATGAGGTTAAGATCCTGCCTTTAGAAACTAGAAAAAAAGTGAAATTAACCCCCAAAAAATGAAAAAAAATATGATATTGAAAATATAAAGAGGAGTGAAAAGCAACACCAAAGAAAGACAATTATTTGAAAAAGTCAATGAAACTAACAAACCTCTAGGAAGACTAACAAAGGAAAAGGAGAAGACCAAACTACTAATAGAATAGGAGATGTTATTGGACTGTATAGCCATAAAATAAAGGAATTTCACAAACATCCTTACATAGAAGAATTTGAAAAGTTAGTAAAAAGATTTCTATAGACCTATGTACTGTCATAATCAATATGAAATACATAACAAGAAAAGTCCTGAATCTGTTAAGGAAACTGAACCTGTAACATAAAATATCTCCTAGAACTTTATCTCCCAGATCAGAGAATTCCACCAAATAGTTCAAAAAGTAGTCTCACTGATTACAAATGATTCCATAAAAAATTAACACATTTTGAAGGTATGCATGAGCATATATCTTAGAATACAAAAATAAGTTATTAGTACTACAAAAACAGAATAACAAAATTTTGTAACAATATCTTAGAGCGGTAATATATTCTGAACGGAAAAAAAAACATAATTGAGATCATTTTAAAGGCAGGTTTTTTTTTTTTTTAAGGTAATAACTAAAACAATTTTTGTGGCTTGGCTCTTTTTTGTCTCCCAAAAGCTCATGTTTTAAAAGCATCAAGAGAAGGGGCTAGAGTTATGGCTCAGCGGTAGAGCACTCGCCTAGCACATGCGAGGCCCTGGGTTTGGTCCTCAGCACCACATAAAAATAAATAAGTAAAGATAAAAAATAAATAAATAAAAAAGTAAAAGCATCATCCCCTTTACAGAGAGGTTCAGAGGTGGGGACTTAGGCCATATCTAAGATTAGATTATGGGGGCTGTAGCCTTATCAGTGGTATAAACCATTTCATGGAATAATTTTGGGTTAGTAACTGTAGACAGTTGGTGGGTCATGACTGGAGGAAGTGGGTCACTGAAGGCAAGGCCTTGGTTATAACTGTCCCTGGCTCCTTCCTCTTTCTCTTTGCTTCCTGGATTCCATGAGTGGAGCATCTTTCCTCTGCCATGTCCTTTTGTCATGACGCCTGCCTCATCTAATCTCCAGAGTGATGGAGTCCCAGAGTCCATGAATGGAGACCTTTGAAAACATAAGCCCCACAGGAGCTTTCCCTCCTCCAAGTTGTTTTTTTTTTTTTTTTTTTTTTTTTTTTTTCAGATGGTTTGATCAGAACAACAAAAAGCTAACCCGGGTTAATAAAGATTAATTTAAGAAAAATATTTGCAGTAAGACAATGTGTGTCACCAAAACCAGACAAACCTCCTAAGAGGAAAATAGGAAGGGATTTGAAAATGCCAGTCACATTAACAGCAAATCCAAATAACCAGCATACTTATGGAAAGACACTGAAATTCATGGCTAGTCAGGGAAATGCAAGTTAAAGTAAGAATGAGATATCACATTATACCTATCATACTGAAAAAATTAAAATGAGTGATAATATCTATTGTCAGCATGAATGCAGGCAAAATGTACTCTCCTACATTGCTAGAAGAAATGTGAATTGTTAAAAAAAACATCTTAGAAAGCCATCTGGCAACTGCAACAAAAATTAAAAATACATTTACACTTTGTTCCAACAGTTCCATTTCTGGGAATCTATTCTTCTGAGTAAAAATGCACTTGTGCATGAGAACAGAAGTTAAAAGATGCTTATTGTCACATACTTTACAATGACAAAAAGGCTATCTAGAAATACCCATTGGTATATGCATTTACAAAGCCACTGCAAAGAATGAATTGAATCACTACCAATTTATTAGGGAAATTAAAACTAGCTTTGAATGTAAATTTAGAAATGTGTGCATAAAAACTGAAACACTTTATAGTGGTAGTAATAACAAATAGCTCCATAAATGTTACTAATGACCTCAAAACAAAATTTGAAGAAAAAACTAAAAGCAGGTATAGTTGGCATATGATAATAGAGTATTGGGTAGGTTGATAAGATTGGAGTTCTGAAGATGAGAACTTAAGTAATAAATTAAGAGAAAAAATATACTAATTATTTGTGTCTATTTCAAACATTAAATCAATAAAATGTATAAAGCATATGTTTAAAGGTTCTTTAGAGCTGATATGATTTATTGTATTGAAATTATTTATTTTGGTAGACAAAGTGTCTGCTAACAACAGTCTAGCAGTAAACACATCACAGAACAGCTTTCGTTTAGTACCAGATTTGGTTTCCCTTGGTGACTGTGGTCTTTAAATAGAACATAATTCTTGAGCAGAAGTTTTAAGTCTTTGAACAAAGATTCAGTGGATTTTCACGAAAGCTTTCATAGATAAATATCTCAGCCTCTATCTGTATTACTTCCTTGAGGTTTGTATGATCTGTCTCCTAATCAGTGATCATTATATCCTAAGTGATATCCAGTGGGATTTTAGTTTAAGTGAAATTGGTATAGTTTGTTATAAAAAATATAACTATAATAACAAATTTATCCAAATCATGTGTTCTTCAATTGGATATTTAAGTAGCATGTTTATTTAATAATACTTTAGGGTTTTATTTGTAATAATTTAAAACATAATATTTATAAAGAAAGTGCTATAATTTTGTTCTGCTAGGTAGCTTTAATTTCTTGGTGTAAGAACTAAAAGGTACTGTAATTGTAAAAACAGTCCTTCAGAGAAAATAATCTTGCTTTAGTGGGTGGGTACATTAAAACATTTGTGTGTGTTTAGAAGACACAAGTGACCCAAGTAATAATCTTTTCAAGAAATTTTAGCGATGCTTGACAGGAACACATCTAATGTAATTTGCAAATATATCAAAATCTCATTTTCTAAAGCACACTTTTGCAACTCCCATAGTACAGCCCAGGAAAGGAAACAAGCATAATGTACCTCATGAAGGAAGCATTGTCACAAATAAGATTCCTATTTAAAATACATAGCAAAATTACAACAATATTATATCATTTCTAATAAGACAAGGAAAAGCAAGATCATAATAAAAATTTTTGAATACCAAACTTATATTTTTAGATAAATCAAATCACAATGCATGATCAGCTAAACATATAAATATTTAGAAAATAAAGACAACAACACAATATTTAAATTTTGAAGTAAAATGTTTCTCTCATTAATCCATTAATCTTAAGGGTTTATTGATAAAAAATATAATGGTAAAAATTTGAGTATAAAACTACAAGTAAAAATTGATCTATATTAAAAGAAAATTCCCATTCATACCACTATGAATATCCAATTAAATCAGTAAAGGTGAGGTTTTCAGCATTCAAGTTTTGATCGCTTTGTTTATTAGTTATCCAAGAATATTTATTGCTCAGACTGTTCTCATATTCTTTCACATCTATTTTGGAATTGCAATTTTTTGAAGTATACTTTTAATGTGGGGTGAATGGATGAAATTGAACATTGTATTCTGAATGTGAAATCATCAGAAAGGAAATTTGTCTTCAAATTTTGTGGAAATAAGATAGTCTGAGATCTGGAGTATTTAATACAGTATTTATGATAAAAGCAAATATGATAATATAGTATTTATATAGTATCATAAATGGTATAAATAAATATTATAAATAATACTATTATAAATACAGTATTTATGATAAGAGCAAAATCAGGTAAGCCTTTTATGCACTAATGAGCCTTTTTCCCCAATGACTGAGAGCAATAATCTATGGTATCTACAGTGATGAGTTAGATGCTAATAGATGTGATCAGATAAGCAGCAGATCTGGGATTATATGGGGTATTTTGTTTTGTTTTAGTTTTTGTAATATGAGTTGACAGCCTTTAGAGGAAAAACATAAGAAACCATTACTTTGGTGTAGTTGAAAAAATATTCCAAAAAGAACAACGATATGGTACATACTTAGCAAAAGTAAAAACAACTTCACAACACATTTGTTTTTATTTATCAATAATATTCTTAGAAATATTTATTTGGTGATATAAAATCTATAATAAAAGAAACTGAGATGGAAAAGATTTATGATGCAGAAAAAAATAATGAATCTGAATGAAATCAAAATAGAAAAATCACAACTTACTTGGTATTAGAAGTAGAGGAGAACAAAAGTGGCCAAGTAAGGAAGTTTTAAAAAATAGAATTATATAAAAAAGGAAAATATGATATTGAAATAAAAGTATAAATAGAAAAATTAAGCTCTAACTAATTGGAGAAGCAGAGAGAAATAGTGAATGACAAGAGTGAGGTACAGAGATATTATGATTAAATAATTATAATAAATTTTATTTAGAATGGGAACCTACAAAGTACATCAGATAAAAGTTTCAGAAAAAATAAAATAGTGAGGGAGAGGCACTATTAACATTCTTATTAAATATTTTAAGTAATTGTGTAAAATATGTAAATGGATAAATTAAAAAACATCCTAAAGATTAAGAGGTGGGTAAAAGAAAAAGACAAATGAAAAGTAGACATAATTGTGATATCACAGAACAAGAACAAAACCCTGAAAGGTACAATCGAGAAAGCACATTACCTCAGAAATACATTCCATATAATCAAATGTCTGACAAATGTCTTAGACTTTTTATCATAAAAGCAAAATAATGTTTAAAATTCAGAAGACAATATTTTTAACAGGAAAATTTTTTATGTAGTTAAACTATTATTACTTATATATACACATATACCTATACACATATATGTATATATATGCAGATTATATAATGTACATTAATATGAATAAATTATTATATACAATTGAGTTTATACATGAATATATAGAGATATGAAGAATTACTTCCATATATATCATCAATAAAGTTTAAACTAAAGTATAATGTTAAGCAGGAAAAAAATAACCTGGATCTGATAGAACACAGAAATATGAAAGTAATAATTTTGATGAACAATAATATAAAAATATTTTGTAACTATAAGAAAGAATTTTGTTATTAGCAAATACATATAAATACCTATTTTTTACCTAAACAAATTGAATATAACAAAATAAAAGTAATATGGAGGATTAAAGGAAGGCATTGAAAAGAATTTTTTTCTTTTTTTAATGTTTTTTTAAATTTTTTATTTATATATGACAGAAGAATGTATTACAATTCATATTATACATATAGAACACAATTTTCCATATCTCTGATTGTATACAAAGTATATTCACACGAATTCATGTCTTTATACATATACTTTGGATAGTAATGTCCATCACATTCCTCCATCATTTCTAATCCCATGCAATGCAAAGAATTTTGAAGTACAGTATTGTTTCATTCGACAAGAAGGTTTAGATCCTGAATGTAATTAAAAATATTTAGGAAAAGATTATGATAATTATTAGTAGAAATAGAATAAAAAATTAAAACTTCAAGAACAAGTTTTATTCTATGAAAAGATGTTTATCCCATCATAATAGCAAAGGAGAAAAAATAGAATAAAGCTTGATTAATAAAAAATATTTGTGGCTTTAAAATGCACATGTGAATCAATATTGTATACTATTATGCATAATTAAATTTGACCCTAAGAATCTTTTAAGAAGTGATTTTCTCTGGAGATGTAGGAGAGGGAAAGAGACTCATAATATCTCCAAGGACTTCTTCAAATTCACTGATAATATTTACAATATTGTTCATAATTTTCTTATTGACTATTATTCATATATCTTGCTTTCACCCTTCTAAAGTGTATAACAAAAAGTATTTTGCTATATTGACTAAATAGTGTTGCCATCAACATTATTTAACATTAGAGCATTGATATCATCGCAAGAAAAGATGATATTCCAATTTCCCTTCAATTTCCAACGTCCCCTGCTTCCTAGCATCTGGCAACCACTAATCTATTGTCTATCTCCATTGATTTCCCAAGTGAATACATTATGTTAACTCATTTGTATAACATATATCCTTTTGAGTCTGGCTTCTTTTACTTAACTTACTTTTTAAAGGTTCATTCATTCAAATATGATTAATATTAAGATTCGTTAATTGTTACTGGTGAGTCATTGGTTTTCTTTTATAAAATGACAATTTGGAAGAAATAATAAAAAGTATACCTTTTAAAATTTTAAGTACAACAACTTACCTTTAATTGTGAACATATATTTAATAAAGGTTAGATATTTAATGTAAATCAAAATTCTAGTCTTACATAGCAAAGAAACAAATGTAAAATGTATTAAGGTCTGATACGTAAAATCCCAGAGAATTATAAAGTGGAGAAATTAACAGTTTTAAGCATACATATTTCTTTACAGTAAAGAAAATTACTTGATACTATCCTCAAAATGACCTATGATATCTACAATTTTTAAAAAATGTTATAAATTTTAGGTGCAATATATTAAGAACTCAATATATATTTGCATTAATTAGTAACATGTACCCTTGAAGAAAAGATAAAGGACAAAATAGTGAAAAAAATTAGAAAAACAAAAATTATAAAAAAATTAATTTGAAAAGAAGAAATATTTGTTATCCCAATGTCTAGTTTTGATTTTTTTTAAAAAAGAAATGTTATTTAGGTAAAAAACAACCAATAATTCCTTGAAACAAATAAAAATTTGACCAAAAATAATCAATCATAATACATTCAAAATTGACTGATAATTATCTTCCAAAATATGTTATTGCTCCTATGTCTGACTCAGAAGCAAAAGATTTTTTTTCCATTAACTAACAACTCATTAGTCTAATCCTTTGTCATCTTACCGTATACCCCCAACTCAACAAACCACAAATCCTCCTAGAGAAATCTCCAGTGTGTTTCTTTTGCCATGCCCACATATTCCAAACTAAGACCACTGTTGTAATTGACCAGGAATACTTCAAAATTCCATGGCAATCCCCTTGCCTTTTGGGTTATTCCACTTTAATCAATTCAAAGTCTGGTGGAATTTAATCAAATCTAAAAACTATCACTTACTACATTAAAAACTGTAATTCTGGTTACTTCTTGATTTCATATGGTCACATTAAACTTAACAACAATTTTTTAAAACTTTAAAAATTTATTTTGCTTAGGTTTTTGTCCACATCTCAAAGGTGCCCTACAACAGAAGTTCACAGGCATCACTTTTGTTTCCTCCTTCACTCCCTCCCGTAACTGTCAGTCTCGTATCATGATGAACTTCTGTAGTTACAGCTGAGAATTTACATTTGCTCTTCCTGTTCTTTTAATATTCTATGTTTACAGAGCTAAATGTTCTTTGTCTTTTACCACAAAAGCTGCACTTTTCAATGCAAGCTCTTTGCCAAATTTTTATTTTCTACCCAATGACATTTAAATCTTCATATCACAAGAACAGCCTGTGTCCATTGAAGGACACAAGTTATATAGTTATGAAAGTCAAAGGCGTTTCTGTCTATGTTTGGTATTGTTTCTTTTCTCAGCTCCTCAGAGATTGATCTTTACCTATTTAACACTTTCTCACCAATAACCTAACCTCTCCCCTTTCCAATCATAATTTTATCAAAATAACATTGTCCTCCAAGCCATATATATACCTTACTTTGCCACTTGTCTTCCTCTTAACACATATTGCCTGTCCTTTCCTTCAAATAATTTCAGAAATAGCTATTTGCACACGTTCTTCAATTTTATGCCTTTATTTACTACCCAATCTTCCAAGTGTGTCTCTCAATTAAAATATTAATGGCTCTAAAATTCAGAGGACTTGTTTTAGTTTGTGTACCTTATCATACTATGATATGACTGTAATACTATTCTTTCTCTGCTAAAGTACTATCTACCAAATTTTTATGTAAATACATTTACCTTTTTTCTCTGCAAGTTTTAATTATCCTTAGTCTATAATTTGTTTCTCCTTTTCTGCCCATCTTAGAAATCTTAAATTTCCTTTTTTAGGTATTTTTTTATTCTAATTTGTTATATATGACAGCAGAATGCATTTCAATTCATAGTACACATATAGAGCACAGTTTTTCATGTCTCTGGTTGTACGCAAAGTAGAGTCACACCATTCATGTCTTCATACATGTACTTAAGTAATGATGTCCAGGATCTCATTACACCCACCTTTCCTACTCCCATGTCCCCTCCCTTCCTATTCATCCCCTTTGCCCTATCTAGAGTTCTTCCATTCTTCCCATGCTACCCCACCATCCCCATTATATATCAGCATCAGAGAAAACATTCGGCCTTTGGTGTTTTGGAATTGACTTACTTCACTTAGCATTATATTCTCCATCTCCATCCATTTACCTGCAAATGCCATGATTTTTATTCTTTTTTAATGCTGAGTAATATTTAATTGTGTATATGTAACCACATTTTCTTTATCCATTCATCTACTGAAGAGCATCTAGATTGGTTTCACAGTTTAGCTATTGTGAAACTGTGCTTCTATAAACATTGATGTGGTTGCGTCCCTGTAGTATGTTGTTTTTAAGTTTTGGGGTATAGACCCAGGAGTGGGATACCCAGGTCAAATGGTGTTTCCATTCCACGTTTTCCAAGGAATCTCCATACTGCTTTCCATATTAGTTGCACCAATTTGCAGTCCCACCAGCAAGGTATAAGTGTTCCTTTTTCCCTACATCCTCGACAACACCTATTGTTGTCTTCATAATAGCTGCCATTATGACTGGAGTGAGATGAGATCTTTTTGATTTGCATTTCTCTAATTTCTAGAGCTGTTGAACAGTTTTTACTATATTTGTTGATTGACTATATATCCTCTACTGCAAACTGTTCAGTTCCTTGGCCCATTTATTTTTATTACTATTATTCTGAACCCTCACCTGAGGAAATCTTCTTACTTTCTGAAGCTTACCTTTTTTTTCCTAGTCTTCATGATAGCAAGTTACCAAGTCAATATCTCTACACTATATTCCAAAGGAACTCTTAATTTTAAATAATTCTTTATCCATCCTATTCCCTCAGCTCTATGGTTTGTGTACGAGATCACACACAATCATCTTTCAGTCAGATTATTGAAAATTGGTTTTAATTGCATTGGTGAAGTTAATTCATTATGCTTTCTAACACAGAACTGTTATAGATAACTATGATTAATGGTATATTAAAATATGAATTCATAGTATGTAAAATGAAAACAAGTTTCAGGGCAACCTAATTTTTTAATTTCTATTTACTTCCTAGGAATTTGACCATGGTGGATTTGTTGATTGCTAAGCACATTAATTTTTTTTATAAAAAAAGACTTGATAAAAACATGTATCAGCATATTTTTTGAAAATGAAAGTTCATTCATAAATACAATGTTTTAACATAGAGCAAGAAAATATGAAAGACATATCATAGAAGTAATCTTATTAAAAAATTACTTGTAATCTTTTTGTGTTCTATCTTCCTAACAGTCTAATCTGCATCAGCCACTTGGTTCTCCTTACACACAATGTAATCATAGGTAAGCAGTACTCACGGGCCCAATTTAAGATGTGCATGATTTGCATTTCAGATTTCTGCCTATTGTCAGAGAGATTTTTTTCCTAGGATATCAAGGACATATAACAATACCAGTTACAATGGACTTCCGTCCCAGCACTTGTCCCACCATTTAGTAGTAGAGAAATATTGCTGTAAACACAGGGTATTACTACATTTGCTATCAGTAGCTCAAAATATGTCTCTCATGAGGAATCTACTAGAAAAATCTATTAAATCTTAGACATTATGAATTATGAAACACCCTCCAAACTTCAAATATAAAAATTGAATGTATCTACACTAGGGTTACAATTAACCAGGATGAAAAAAACTGATGTTAAAAAATATGATAAAAAGCACATGATGTTCATACATTTGGATAAGGAAGCCATGACTCAGAGGAATGCTAAAGGGGCTGGGGGGAGTTGTTTGTATTAAAACAAAGTTTATAAACATGATTCAGTCGGTAATCAATCTGTTATATAAAGCATATTTTCATTTCTAAGTGGTAGAATTTAGGAGATTATATTCTTCATGAAGTATTTTTGCATAAAAAATGGTGATGTGAATTGACAAAAGGAGCACATCCATTTTTGTAAGAATGCCCACTCTTATTTGTAAAAATCTCTTTAGAAGTTCACCCTGCTTTGACAACCTTCAAAAATCCATATCCTGAGAGCTGTTCCAGCAATGAGGAAGCCTTTCAGCATGGGGCTGTTATCTCGGCTCACACTGCTGATAGCTCTGCTTGCAATGAAAAGCTACTGCTGGGAAAAAGCATGTAGTAGTCTTGAAGCTTAAATCCCACTGCCAAATAGTAGTCTGTTTTATGAGAATGCACTGGGAGAAAAGATTCCAGGTAGTAGGTAGAAAATGTCTCACCTTCATTTTTGCAGAGAACAGAGAAAGCTATATAGTTATTGGCCTCCTTTTGTTACATATCTGGATCAAAAATCCTAGATATTCACATTGAATTAAACCTTTAGTAGATGGACATTGTTGCAATTTGATTATTCTAATCTTTTTTTTTTTTTTTTTTTAAAAGATCCACCCACAAACTATGCAGGGTGCTCTGCTGATGATTAATGACACACATTCTTATTAAGAGTTCTGAAGGAAGAAATTGAAAAGAATGTCAAATGATTCATCATCACATTATTAGCCAGCTATCTATCACTTAAGTTCAGGGGCACTATTTTTGTCTCTTAACATTTGAAACTTTCAAAAAAAAAAAAAAAACAGCTGACATTTTGTTCCTGAGTGTGTAAAAACATTTAAAAATGAGTATGATACAATTTCCATATATAATTTATTTATTCTCTATGACCTATTAATAAACCCATCAGTATTTATTGAGAACATATATTGCCCTAGTTCTGACTAGAATTAGAGATTCACAAGAAACATAGTATCCTGCTTCTGACCTAAATATTTGAAATACAGTCTTATAGCAAGGACAATATGGGCCACCAGGAAATAGAAGGTAATAGTTTAGTAAGCACTATAATGTTTAAAATAAGAACATCCAAGAATATAGTAGAGAAACAACAGTAAAGGCTGGAATGATAAGTAGAAATGGTCAATGACAGAAATTAGAGCATGAACTTGAAAAACTGATAAAATTTAAGAAAGTGTCACATGGACAGCTTTTTAATTTGGGAGAACATGAGAAGCAAAGAAGTTAACACAAACTCAGAAAAAAATTCTCTACTTATTTGGAAAATACTATGTGCAGTTTCCAAGGTGCAATACACAGAATAGGCCTTAGATACTGACAACTGACTGAAAAAAGAAGTTTGAGTGTAATAAATGCATTACGGGTCAGGAAGTAAAATGGACTGTAAAACATACCACCTGGGAATTAGCACAGAGGAAAAACAAAAGAAAAATTTCTGGCAGGATGGGACAAAAGACATGTTTTACAGAATGACTGTATTTCCTCAGAAAATTCTTGGGGTTGGTTTTAGGCAGTAAACACCACTGTAGAGATAAAGTGATATGCCACTATTTGGGACATGCAGGGTATTGATAAGGAAGACTGGATGTCCAGGTAATAGAATAAATAAAGGGAAGAGCTAGTGGCCAGGTGAACCAATTATTGACTGTCATTATAAAATAGTTCAATTTCATTTTGAAAGCACTTGAGAATCTTTGCAGGATTTCCATGAGAGACGTGATATTTTCATGTTTAAGATGTATAATTCTTTTTTTATTTTTCTATTGTGAATATTCTTTTCTCACAGTCGTTTTATGCATATTATCAATAGATGAAGATATCAAATCAGCACTGTAATATTATTCTTTGATTAACACAAAATTGGAAGGAAGGAGAGATCTTAATCTTCTTTCCTTAGGTACCAACTAATTAGGGGAAATAAACTACATGAAGGAAACAATGAAAAATGTTTAAGACAAAGTAGGATATAGATATTTTCACATAGATTGTGAAATGAAAGAAAAAAAATGACATAAAAACAAATGGAGACATTTACAACTATCATTTATTCATGAATTTTATAAAATTTGCCTTTATTCAGAAGTTCGCTGCTAAATAATTCTATTAATGACTTCTGTTCCATACTTCGTTTACATCCTATAAGTATACTTTCTTTTAAAAAAATGTTGAGAATATTGAAATCAGTGTTGTATTTTCTTTTCAATATTTATTTTTTAGTTGTAGTTGGACACAATACCTTTATTTTACTTATTTATTTTTATGTGGTCCTGAGGATCAAACCCAGGGCCTTGCACATGCTAGGTGAGCGCTCTACCGCTGAGCCCCAGCCCCAGCCCCTCAATGTTATATTTTCATTAACCAAAAATAATATTCTAGAAAACAATTATAACTTAATCTGGTATGTGTGCCAGAGTTTTTGTGCTTTTAACAAGAATTCTCAGAGCTTAAACACTTTTTTCAAGAGAAAATTTAGGTTTTCTATAATTTTTGTTTTGGTATTTCCCCCTAAATATTTTTATCTGTTTTTCTACAATTCTAATATTAATATTTTAGCCATAATTTCCCCATCGTTCTAAAGTTATGTAACAGGAAGCAAAGGAACAAAGTGATGCAGAGTGTTTGAAAATCATTTCAATTACCACCCACTTATTCCTTAAGGTGATTTCTAGATGCCCAAATACAACTGGTTAAAAATATAGGATAAAATATATGAGATCATGAGATATATGAGATAATGTCCACATTGCTTCAGGGAAAGAAAAAGATTTGACAAAGGAATACACTAATGCAAATTATATGTAAATTAAATTGACATTTCACATACTTTCTACTTCATACTAAATATATATATTGAAAAGGAGGAATGCAGAAGTAGAGATTTCCTGTGGAGATAGCAGCAGGAGGAGAAACAAAGCATAGGATCTTGTCTCTGGTTGTTCTCTCTGCAATATCAAGACTGCCAACATTAAGCCTCATGGGATACTCACCTGAGTAAACTGTAAATGTGCTTTAACTAAGCATATCAAATATGTAGTATTACATTTATTGTCATTTCATCTTATCAGAAAAAAAAACAAGGAAAAAGTTATGCACTGTCTTTACTTAATAGTAGTAACTAAATTTTTATAGAAAATAAAGCAACTAAATAAAAAGTTATGTATCTTTTGTACATAGATGCCTATTTAGAAATAATATGACTAATGTAAAAGTATTTCAGAACAACGATATAATTTCTTGGATATAATTCTTACATAATTTTAACAAAGTGAGCATTATTCATAATTGGTAAGAAAATATATCTTGATGAATATTTCTTCAAATAATGAATAGTAATTTCTAATTAGAAAAAGAAAATACAAGTTTTATACTTTAAATAGTTAAGGAAGTATTTTAGGGAGCTTATATTAAGGAAATCAATTCATATAAAACTTGCCCACAAATAGAAAATGTACCAATAATAAATCATAGAGTAAGATGGAATTTAAAATACAAAAGACTTAGTATCTGTATTCTCCATATATTAAAGATGATCTATAAAGCTTTTTTTTTTTTTTTTTTCATTTTATAGAATCCAATTCATGCACACTGAGAAAAAATATTTTCCATTTGAGAGTAAACATCTCCCTCTTCTGGAGTTTTTATTAAATTCAGGAAACTACAGAACTCTGAATAAATCTAAGCAATTTCGGTTCACCATGTAGATACATGTGAAAATCAATCAGTAGGTTCCAAACATAGCTCATCATAGCTTTGAAAGTCTTTGCAATATAGGTTTCATTGATTAATTATTTTTCTCACACTTATGCTCTTTTTAATAGTATAACTCTTAAGCAAGATTTTTAAATAATTTAATAATAATGAAGAATATATATTGATGAGTCTTGCATATTTGTTTCATTTGTTATGTTGTAGGGACAAACAAGGCAAGGCACCGAAGACAGCAGGAAACAGTTTTATTTGGCTGCAGCCAGGTTCAGAGGGCACAGCTTTTGCTGTAATCAATTAATCCCCTGAACCCCCAGCTCAGGGAGTTTCAGAATTTTATACCCAGCATGTAAGGGGAGGGGCTCAGAAGTTCACAGTCTGCAGAAGTTCACATAAAAGCAGCTTTTTCTTTCACTGTTCTGGGCAAGTTAACTCTTCAAGGATAACACCTGAGAAGGGGAGAGCTTCTTCTCCCCTTTCTTTCCTCTCCTTTCCAGTTGTTACCATGGAGCCCAATTGTAACTTATCTTAAAAATGTAGACATCTCTGTGAAGCCCAGCTCAAGGCCAGAGGCCTTGTTTGCACATTTCTTCAAAGTACTATACTGGATATGTTTGTGAAAAACTAGTAAGGGGGTGTCCAGCACCTGGAGTGCTGGTATCTTCTCGGCCAGTGGCCAAGTAAACAGGGCAACGTGAAAATAGGAAGTTTATCTACACTGGACTCTTTCGCAGAGACTCTTTTGCTGACAGTCCTAAAATCAGCCATGGTGAAGAGGGCTTTTCTGTGGAACAAGGGGGTGCCACTTCAATGTCTAGTATTGTGTGGGTGTTATATTTGTATATTTTACTCACCTTTGTACTTTCATTGTGGTTTCCTTAGGTTAAATGTTTAACCCAATAAAGCTTACACATTTCCACAGTATTTATAACTAAGGCTCCCAATATCATCAAAACATATGTACAAGTAATTTTTTAAGTCAATTCAAAACAAAATAATCAAAACATTAAGTATTTTATTTTGTTCTTCTCCAGATTTCAAGAACTTCAAGACTCCATTTATGAGTGTAGCTCATAAACAAGATCTCATTTATATGATCCAGCATCTTAATTTTATAAATTAGGAAATTTATATTATAAAAACTATTAAAATTAAATGAGTTAAAAATTACCAATAAAGTGTTTGTTTTTAAAAAATACAACTAGAAAATCATTATTAGAAGCCTTACAAAACTTATTTCTGACACATAACTATGAACCTTCCTAAAACTTTCCTAAAATGTATGTATTAATCAAACCCAAAACAAAAAATTTTAAGATATTTCAACAACTTGGTTGCTCCTATCATAAATGTCATATGATAGTCTGAATCAAAACAATAGATTTTGTAAAAATGCATATTTTTAATCTTTATAAAACTGACATGTAAACTTGAAAATAAAGGCTTTTCAAAGATACAAGTGTTCTAATATTAAAGAAATTTACAAATATATTTTTATAAAATAGAAATGGAACAAGGTATCTGATTTTTGTTAAGAAATTTGTTGTAGAAATCTGTCAATAAATTATTTATAGTAGGGCTGGGGTTGTGGCTCAATGGTAGAGTGTTTGCCTCACATATGTGAGGCACTGGGTTCAATTCTCAGCACTGCATATAAATAAATGAATAAAATAAGGTCCATCAACACTAAAAAATACTTAAAAATTATTTATAGTAATTTCTTATATCCCTTTTGTTGCCCCCAGAAACAAACATGTTCTTATGCAAAAGAAGAAATAGCTAAACTAATAAATGATTCATTGGCTACCACAACCAAGTATAATTCCTTGACCACCACAGGAGTAGCTCACGTTGCACCTTTGAGTTGCCTGTGCTCTAAATTTCTCACTCTGAAGCTGTTAAGTTTACCGACTATTGGGACAGTTTTACCAGTAGACACAGATCTGGGGTATCTTTTTAGACTGTTTCTCAAAGTGTGTGTCACTGGTCTGTAACAGACAGCAATGAGATAGATCTAGACATAATGAAGCAAGAGGTGACTGTGCTATAGTAGAAATGTCCATCCATCTTTGGACCCAAGCTTCTCAATTCCTAAAGAAGTGCTAACTCACACCAATAAGATTGAATTACTGAATGAAAAATAAAATCCTTAAAGAAGTGTTGAGTTGTACTTATTTTTTAGGCTAGAATAATGAGAAAGGGATGCCCTTAGAACATAGTAAACACACACACACACACACACACACACACACATACACACACAAATACATGATATTGCGTAGATTCAGAAAACTAAACAAAAATTTTAATTTATTCCTGAAGTATAGATGATATACTTTCATACAAGAATAAGGCTTCTAAAAAAAACAAGAGAAAATTTTTCTGAAAGGCAAAATAGTAAAAAGAAAGCTATAATATTATCCACCTGATTAAAATGTTATCATTTCTATGAAAAAAATCTAAGCTATAATAAATATATCCACTATTTCACACACAAAAGTGCACACCTCTTTTTTTAGGGATGATTTTTGGGTACACTTTTGAATTCATATTCAAATTCTTCTTGATAGCAAAATAAGAATTATTGGTTGCAATTATTATTATTATATTGCTTACCTTGTTTGACATCATCACTTTTGTCTTAACTAATTTGTATGTTATTCAGAGTTCTTTCTACATTATTATGGTTGTATTCTATTATGTCCATTATACTATATGATATAAAAAAATCATATAGTAACTTCTGTAATGTTTTACACTAAATTTTATTTTGGATTATCATTGCAATGGTGAATAATTTATATATGCTATAGTTGTTAATAATGCATTACAAAACTTTCTATTAATAACAAATTTAATTGTTTCCTACAAAACACAAAATACATGTTAAATATCTACTATTTAAATGCATTATCAATTCATACCACTTTTAGTAAATTGTAGAATTATGACACAGTAACTGCTGGGCTTCAATCATTATGCCCCTCCTTTTACTGATGAAAATTATTTCAATAAAATAGGGCAGCATCAACTGGCAATGAGACTTGGTACTTTTTACAGCGACCCTTCAGTACTGTGGTCTCATACTTAGGAACATGAGGGTCCGAAAAGTCCTTCTTTGTCTAAAATAACCCACACATGTCATATCAGCAGATGCACATCCTTAAAAAGTGAAGATATAATGGCATCTTATTAAAACTCTTACTCTCTTCTAAATATGACTTGAATTTGACTTTGTGTGACTTCTAAGTTTTATTTACAAAAAATCATCAATTTCTGACATTAAAAAGTAATATTGAGGGCTGGGGTTGTAGCTCAGTGGAAGCGCTCTTGTCTCACACATGTGAGGCACTGGGTTCAATCCTCAATACCACATAAAAATAAATAAACAAAAATAGAGATACTGTATCCATGTATAAGTAAAACATATTTAATTTCTTATAAAGTAATACAGAGAATTAACACGTAGTCCGTAATTACAAGAAGATTAATTTGCAGAATACTTATTTTTAAAACAAAGTTTTAAATATCCCATTGAAATAACTGTAAGGAATTATTTTTATAATCTAAATTATTACATACATGTGAGATGGTATTTATTATATTTAAAAGTAGAATTTATGATTATTGTAAATACCAAACTTGATTTAAAACTAAACAAAGATAGAAGTGTAAACTTCAACAGTCTGCACATTAATTGGATCCTTTTGTGCTTGTAGAACATCATTTGTGAAATATGCCACTGGGTTTACACTATTCTATCTAAAGTGGATGTACTTCATAACGAGTCAACTGCTGCCTAAACACAGCATTATCCTTAGTCACAATTTTGTGTGTGAAACAGATGTGTCAGAGGCAACCAGTACTGGTTAAAGGAGATAAAGCAAAGAACACCATCTAATAAGGACTTTAGCTCCTCACAGATAACTGCCAGTAATCTTTAAACACATCACTGAAAAAAGTGTGAAATAAATGATTGAAAAATATGGATGATAGAACACACCATTAACAAGAGGAAGTAAATGTAAACAAATCATGGAACAATGATTTTAGGAAAGTATTTAATATCAGAAGATGGATACTAACTCTGTTTGCCCTCAAACATAATGTCATTCTCAATTATAACTTATGTTATAGAGTTACATAGTAAAATTAGTAACTAAATATTAATAAGTCAGACAAATGTCATAAAAATGGCATGATCAATTGTGGTACTCTATCTTAAATAAGTGATATCTAAGTGAATGATACTTTCTATTATTTTTTTACTATAATCTTAGTCTAATTTACATATTGCAGCTATCTATAATGGTTTTATAATATTTAAATTGTTAAAACATAGAATAAAACCAAAGTTTTCCATTTAGTCATCTCTTTCATTCTGTGAAAGACTTATTACATTAAAATATTTTTTTAATATTAGACATGTAAATTTAATACTTAGCAATAGTACCTCTGTTGAAATATGTTTCAAATAAGGATAAAATGCATGTTATGAATTTAGACAAAATTTTCATTTTCTTTTAGGTTCAGATTATAGAAAGAGCCCAAGATATGAAACAATTGAAGCCTTCAAATTTGGGGAAAACATTTACTGGTATTCTAAACTTATCAACAACCTTAAACCTATGGAAGTTTGTTTGTTTGTTTGTTTGTTTTGTTTTGTTTTGTTTTGATACCAGGGATTGAACTCGGGGACACTCAACTACTGAGCTACATCCCCAGCCCTTTTTGTATTTTATTTAGAGACAGAGTCCCACTGAGTTTCTTAACACCTAGATTTTTGCTGAGAAGGTTTTTTTTTTTTTTCCTAAATTTGAAACAAAGTCAGGTATTATAAGTTAACCACTTTGACCACCTAACAATTATAACAATTATAAATCAACTATTCCAACATTTTACACAAATACTATAAGATTTTTTTCATAATACTAATAAATAAACCTTCTCTTTTAAACTGGTATGCAATATTGAAAGAGTAATATGTAGAATTATTATAATATTAGTTATCCTACATTTAGATATTTAATATTTTATTGAAAAAATATATTAAAGCAACTATTTAAGAAAATGCTGTTCTCTAAGTATCTGAGGGAGACAGTCAAAAAAATAATTTCTGAAAGGAAATCAGGAAACACAAAAGAACTGAAGGAATCATAATCAGTTTCATAATCATAAATTGCCTAGATAGCCTTTGATTGGATGCTATTTTTTGAAGGAATCAGTGTTGTGGCAGATCTTTGGAGAAGACATCATATACATGTTTTACTTGATCTTACTCTGCCAAGGTCTATAAAATTATCTTTTTGAAGTATAACTTTTAAATTTGCATAGGTTTTCTTAATGTTAACATTTTGAAATGTGGAAATGCAGGAGAAAGCACAAAACTTAATTAACAAAAATACTCTGCAGTATACTAGTCTTACATTATCAAATCCTTTCATTTGGCACAAACTTTGCAAAAAAAAAATACATTCTTTAGCCTAAAATGAAGCATACTTTATATAATGCCTTATAGACATTTTAAGTTATCATCTTTAAGTTATCATCTTATCATCTTAATGTATAATAATGGCATCTTATCAAGATTCTCCTGAAAAACAGAACTACTTGTATGTAGGGTGTGTGTGTGTGTGTGTGTGTGTGTGTGTGTGTAGGGAATGAAAGAGAAATTTAATGTTTAATGTAATTAACTCACACAATATTGAGGAACTGGCATATTTGAAATTTACATTGCAGGATGGTAGGCAATAGATCCAAGGAAGACTTGATGTTACTGTTTCAATCCTAAAGATGCAGGTGGAATAACTTCTTCTTGGGGACTTCATTATTTTCTTTTAAGTCCTTCAACTGATTGGATGACCCCACTCACATTATAGATGATAGCAAGCTGCTTTATTCAGAGTCCATTGGTTCATATATTAGTCACACCTTTTCATAGTTTCAGAGCAATATTTTAACTCTCGTTTGTCAAAACAAAAATTAAAAATGGGGTATCATGTCCTACCTACATTGACACACACACAAAAAAGGAAAACTATCACAATATAAAATAAGTAAAACTACATAAAGTAAAATTTGCAATTATTCAACCAGGATGAAGCACCTATACTGATGCACACCATCTAAATATTATTATCTATATAGATTTTTATACAAAATATTTTATCTAGAGTATTGGATGACTCCTCCTAACTGGCAAAATTACTATTATAAAGGATGCTATTATTTTACTCTTCCTCCCTGGACAACCTGTCATTTTCTAATCAAATCCATCTGAATCTGTGTCTAAAGTGTATAAAATAAACTATAATTAAGAACCGACATTATTATGAGTATGACTTGAGTTTTGACATCTTGTGAAATATACCCACAAGTCCTGAATGAAATGTTTTCTCATATCCATATTACAAATGTTTTTCTCATGTTTAAAAGCCTTGGGATCCCCTGTTGCCTAAACATTACACGAGATACTTCTCTTAAGAGAAAAACCTTAATAATCAGACCTGATTTAGCTGTAATATATTTACCTACACTGTATTCTAATGTGTGACTCTTTGGTGCCTATCTCTTCTTGCTTCTTGCCAATCACACCACATCAAGGATATAAAGAAATATATTCAGTTATTCCTATCTTTAGACAAGGACATTTAAGTAAAACTAGATTTTACTTAATTACATTCAACAATACTGCTTTTATTCATCAATGAAATCCATCAACAACATTTAATTCATAATCACTATCTGAGGATTCAAATATCAAATAACCTGCAATCAGTTGAAAAAAAGTAATGATTTTTTGAATTCCATTTACTTAAAATGGAGCAAGAGGAGAAAAAAGCCACTCAAGAATCTGTAGAACCTAGAAGATACTAAGGAATTATCCTGAAGTGTGAATGTATTTCAGAGTTCAAGGAGGAGGCAGGGAGTAGAAGGAAAAGGAAAGGAAAGGAAGGAAAATTATATATGATTCCAGGTCCTGAGTTTTTGTGTTTTTTTTCACTCATGATTAGTGATAATATATGCATTATAATTCATTCCTTCTGACTCAGTCCACTCTTTTAACTACTTTTGCCTTCTTTTTATTGTTCTTATTGCTCTTCAAAATTTTTTTCTCAAAAAAGCATGAGGAAAAGATTAACATTAAACTGAGACGAGTGATGGGAGAGAAAGGGAGAGAGAAGGGAAATTGCATGGAAAAGGAAGGAAACCCTCATCGTTATACGAAATCACATATACAAGGTTGTGAGGGGAAAGGGGGCGGGGAAGGGAGAGAATGGAACAACAACAGATGAGGTAGAGAGGGAAGATGGGAGGGGAGGGGAGGGGGGATAGTAGGGGTTAGGAAAAACAGCAGAATACAACAGTCACTAATATGGCATTATGTAAACATTGTGAATGTATAACTGATGTGATTCTGCAATTTGTATTTGGGGTAAAAATGGAAATGCATAACTCACTAGAATCAAGTGTATGAAAGATGAAAAAAATAAAAATAAAATAAAATAAAAATTTTTTTCTCATATCAGTTGACTGAGATTACATTTTGCATACCTACAATACTTTCTTAAAATGAATGTCTCATATTCTTTCCTAAACATAAACTAGGTACTGATAAACTCTTTTCTTTACTATCTTAGTCTGCTTTTGCAGCTATAAAAAATACCTGGGATTAAAAAATTATTCATGTTCTATGTGAGAACAGAAATTTATTTTTATGGTCCTGGAAGCTGGGAAATCCAAGACCAAGTTACTAGCAGTTCATTTAATAGGTAGGGTCTAGTCTCTGCCTCCAGGGTCCCTGAGTCCTCCAGCAAAAAGGGACACTGCTTCCTACCCAGCAGAAAGAGGAAGGGCAACAAGGACAAACTTCTTGTATGGACCTCTGCTGTAAAGGAACCTAGATTTATGTATAATGGTGGGGCCTCATCTTTAAAGGTTCCGCCTCTTATAACAAAATTACACCAACTGCTAGATTTTTGTAGGTGACATGTTCAAACCATAGCTCTACGTTTTCATCAAGTTCCTCATCCTTGACGAGTATATAATGTCTATTTGCACCACATTCAAGGATTCCAAAGTGGAATCTAATAATTTATCTTCTAATGCCCTATCATCACATCAACACATTGAATCTTAAAATATTTTTAAAATACACATTTATTTTGAGATGCATGGACCTCATTACTAAATATCATCAATTTTTTATCTAAACAGATTATTCACATCATTAAAATGCAAGCTTCACATAGAATACTTGGCATTTAATAGCCATTAGTTATATATATGTGCTAAAAAAAGTCTAAAACAGAGAATGAAGAAATACTATTAGAGATGTATAGATAATTACATAACATATATTTTCGTTACCATGTAGGAAAGGACACCTTCCATCTCCATGCACTAGACTGTCTCAGACCTTAGGGAAATCACTATTTTTTTTTATTCCTTTAGGAATCCTTAGGCTTTGAAGTTTTCTGGACTTCATTTTTAAATTTCTAGAAGTTGTTTGGCTGTGCTTCAATGATAAACCTGATAATGTGATATTATTTTTTGTATTAGTTGCTCAAGACAATACAATGATCTTGACATATCATATATTTGATTCAAATAAGGTATGAATTCTCATTTTTCCACGTGTACAGATTGCAGGATCACATTGGTTATACAGCCATGCATATACATACAGCAATACTAGTGTCTGTAAGAATTGCGCTTTGGTTTTTATTTATCTCTGTACATTTTAAAACAAATAATCAAATTTGAAAGTTAGGATCATTATTATTCAAAAGAGACACTTAGGCTTGCTGAATCATGGATAAAGATGTAGAAGAACAGAGGGAATCTGCTGTGGTTACCATAAAGATATTGACTGTATATTGAAGGTTTCCTTTACTATGTGGGTAATTATTTCTCCTGACTCCATAAGACACCTACAAAAAATTCTATGGTTATTGACATCAGTGAGGGCTATGCACATATATTACAGCCTGATACAGGTCAGTCATATTATAGGTCAACTACAGTGCCTGGCATTAGCTGGTTGGGAAGAGTTTTCTACTCTTCAAACTTATAATGATAATAAGGAAATATCAAAACAAATAACCAGGTAAGCTCTCTATAGAAACCAATAAGGGAATGATCTTAACCATCATGCTATTAAAACTTGGCAACATTAGAGGACGATTTTAAGTGTATTTTAAAATTTAGACTATAAAGTCAATAGGGATAACTGTATAAAATTCACAAACTTTTCAACAATATAAGACTATTGGCTAAGCATTTAATTGTAAAATCTTTACCATAAAACAGAGTAAAAAGATTTTCCAGAACGTTTGTGGTCACATTGTTGCTAAATCATACCTTTTAGCTGCAGATTTTGAGGTTGAAATAATTTTAACACATTTTTAAAAATTAATGTTCTTACACCTTTTATCATAATATTAGTACATCAATATATTTACAATTTTGTGAGCTGGTAGAGGGTGCTTCATATAGTTAAAGTCTTAAGATTCTTTTATCTGTGACTAGGGTAAAATAAATGAATTAATGCCTTTATAGTTTCTATGATAGCATGTTCCCTTAATCTGTGTGCCTCTAGTTTCTGATTGTCATCTCACCTACAATCAGAACATGATTTATTGAAGTTTTACCTTCTTTATCCTTAACTAGGTATAATGTATGTAGGACAGTGCAAGGACATTTGCTATACATGTTTATGATTGTCAGTTATCGTAGTCTATAACCTTTTGTAACAAAGTAAAATGGCTTTATCTGCCAGAAAGAAGAAAAAATGATTTCTCTATTTCAAGGTTGAAAATACACATTTTATGAGGCAAGGAACAGGTACTTTGAAGCTGTTTGAAGGAAACTTTAATTTGTAAGGGAAATAAGCATTTTATTTTATTTTTATGGTTTGTCATTTTTATACTTAGATGATGAAATCTGATAAAATCAAGAACAGCTTCAGACTTCTAGTTTATTTTTGTTTCTCCAAGGTCAGAAAAGCCAAATTTTTTCTTACTTATTTTTTGCTTTTGAATACCAATTTTTAGCAAATTGACTAGTTGAAAAGCAGGTGCTGTGCTTAATAAAAAAAAAGAATGGAAAAAATAAAGCTACACGAAAAATATGTATTTATTTAGAAAGTGGGAACATTCTGCTGGTAGGAAGACATAGTTAGACAAAACCTCCATGAGAAACCTGGGGGAGTCAAACATCAATGCAGAAAATTTTCATATTTTATGATACAACTTATGTCCATACAATTGTAAAATTTCCCATCCTTTGGTAAGTGCCTTACTAAGAATGTGGATTGGATAAAACCAGCTGACTGCACAGGTGATTGGCTTATCTGCTCATTCCTTCAAAATAAATGTTATTTTTCTTATGTTCATTAAATCATCACTACTGTAGGTTACAGAATTTTAAAATAATTGCTACCCTCACTCCTATTCTGTAATATTGGCATCAGCTTAGACATATTTTAAACAAGTTCTCAAGAACTTATCAGGAAAACTACAATACACTTTTACTTCAGTAAAAGTGAAAAAACACTAGACAGATATTTGTTCCATTTGGTCTTGTTTTTGTTTGTTCATTTGTTTATAATCACCAGTAAGTAATTCAGTGGCAAATTCCCTTACTGTCAGTGTCCACAGAAATTTATTTAATTAAACCAATCTGATGGACAGTAGAAGTACCATATTTGTGGATATACAAAAGAGATGTGAAGTAGATGTACTTTCTGGGAACTGAATCATCTGAAATGGCATTTTGTCAAAAGAAAGTTGCTTGCACATCTTGTTAGGGTAAACCTGCTTGAGATCATAGTAGATATAGGTACTCCATCTGACAAGAATTTTGAATGGAAATAGCAAAGGGTACTCTCTTCATTTCAGTGGGATATCTTTCTGGTGTTTTTTTTTTCTTTTAATAGATATTATAGACGCAAGTTACACTTGATGTTTCTGGTTGAAATTCCTTAGGAGATGGCTGCGTATCTCATTGGAACATATCTTTCTTTAAAAAAAAAGAGACGGAAGTTTTATTTATTTTCCATTTCTATACTCTAACATGATATATACCAGACTTGGGGAGACAAAATATTAAACCTAAACTTTGTCTTTAAAAAGCACATAAGGAAAGTACAAAAAAAAAAAATGAGACTACTCCATATGCCAGTAAACAGAAATCAAATGGCACATCCTATCTAATTTGTACTACAATGATCCTTAGGGAAATTCAACCAAAGTAAAATGCTATGATGCCTTTAAAGATGAACTTTAATCAATAGTCTAAACAACACAGTTAAGTTACAGTCATTGACTTTGGAAATGAATCTCCCAGATCATGGAATCATTTCAAAAGTCAGCAGTATGGTGATAAAGCACTAATACATGGCTTTTTCTCGATGACCATGCTGTTGGAATGCATGCTAATCTGAGTACGCATAGTAGCACAAGAAAAAAGGGTCCCACTTTGGCACTAGGAGAATTCATTCCCTATTTTGTATCCACTACACAGGCCCCAAGGATGGCCTCACTCTAAACGCACATTTTTTCAAAGTGTTGAAACCACTCAGCCCTGGGACCACTCAAGACTCAAACTTGTGCCCCCATATAAAAAGTGTGCTATTTCCCCTATCCAGTAATCACATCTAAGTAATTCTGACCATAGGATTCTCTTTAAGTAATAAATATGATTTTGATTTGTAAAAAAGGATAGGTGGCATACAGTATAGGCCATAATTGTTGTCCTACTTTTCAAGAAAGTAAGTTTATCCTAATTAACACCATACATAAATTGATAACATAGTTTTACATTTTACACAGAAACTATGCTTTTTCTAAAATTATAGATATACTTGATATAGATATGAAGCATAGAGGAATTCTCCACAATACTTAAACAACTGACCATGATGGGATTTTTAAAGTAAATACAGTTCCATTATATCTATTTTCCAGAATATTATGCATCTTCTACCTGCTGCCATTTTTTTCATTTTTCTATCACATTATTATATAAACTCATACTACCACTTTGTTTATTCAGCCACACAGAATTTTCAAGGCATCCTAAATATAATTATTGAATCATGCCACTCAAAATAAAATTGTAAAATAGGGCTTTATTCCAGGGGTTTATAGTTCAGATCCCCAGAGATCTCAGACTATAGATACCTAATCCCCCAGAAACTTCTGAATTTATTTACCAAGTTTTTCTTATATTTCACAATAATGAACAACTATTTAACAGTTTTTACTTATTTTTCAAAATATTCCACCTAACAAAGTTTCCTGTATTAAAAAAAAAAAAAGAAGAAGAAGAAGAAGAAGAAGTTATTACCTAAACCACTTCTGGTCCCTCAATTGAGAATTGAATCTAAGAATTTTCTGTTTGCATTTATCATGATAGTCAGACAGGCCATCATCTGTGTTTCTATCTTATATTAGGAAAAAACTGTTTATTCAAAGGCATAAAATGTTATTTTTTCGAAATACTGATCTAGAATTGAAATATTATGGAAGGATTATATTTTTATGTAAATTTTTACTTTATTTTATCTCAGTGTTTTGATTTTTATATTAATAAATTGAATAAAAGAAGAAAATAGATATTTTCAGTAATGGTTTGAGTAATACATTGGGCAAAACCAAAGTAAATATAGAAAAATAAAATAATTCTTTATGTTTTAATTGTTGCACTATAATTACACAAAATGCTGGTGTTCATTGTGAAATATTCAAGCATGCACATAATTTTCTCCCTTTCATTCCCCAGTGCTTGCCATTTCCTACCCCTCTTCCTTTGCCCTGATCCTCCTCTTCTACTCCATTGGTCTCCTAATTATTTTCTGAATTGTTGAATTATAATTACACATAAAAGCAGGATTCATTGTGATATATTCATTCACACACATAACATTATTTGGTCAATTTTATTCTTATCACCTCCTCTCAAAAAAATGAAAGAAGTGGTGAAAAACTTCTAGATTCAAATACATGTCTATATTTAAAGATCCAGCATATAAAGATTTATGTCTTTAAAGTTGCTCATATTAGACACTTTGGAGGAAAGGTTGTTTTTATAGATTAATTCAAAATATAACTACTACAAGTAGACATTCTACTTACAGGGAACATATTATATATTCCTATTGAGATATTTCAATTAAGATTATTATCTTAATCATAGTACCAAATATCTATGAAAACAAGTATAGTCTAAGACAAGAAAGACTATGAATTTTAAAACAAGACTCTTGAACAAAAATAACATTCAATTATATCTAACACATAGAAGATACAAACCCAAATGTATTTTTACAGAGACTCTTTGAGTTTGAATCAATATTTTGAACTTCATATGCAGACTAAAAAACCATTCCGTGGTTTTGGTGACAGTCTGCCTCAAATTGGGGAAGACCAGGACAGAAAAAGAACATAGTTGAGTAGTATATTGAAAAATTATTAGTTACTGACACTGTGTAGTGACATGAAACTTGTTTGACATTTATCTTCCATAATCCTTCAGTGTTGAGGAGAGAGGAGGAGAGTCCTAAGACAGCTTATTTTTCAGCTTGACCTTCCAAGATATGAAAGATCACAGCCTTAAGATTTATAATAGATTCTGCAACTGGGCCATTCTAATTGTCGACATCAACATCAAAGAAAGAACCCAGAATGTAAAAGGAGGATTATGATGTAAGATTTGTATGGATTAGACTATTGTTCATATTAAAGATTGTATTTCTATATACACCATTTAAATATATTAAATTATATAGGATTCAAATGTTAATAGTTTTTATAATAAAAATCAAATGACCCACACACTTAATAAAATTAACACACTTTAGTAGTATAGGAGAGACATCTCAGAGAAAAAGATAATATTTTAATTAAAAATATTTTATATTTAATTCATGTGGGAATTCAATGTGGACATTGAAATAATACCAAAAATAGTAAAATGAAATCAGAACTATTACTTTTCTGTAGATATATTCAACATGCTATATAGTCACTATGTAGATAGAATCAACAAGTGGTATTTCTGTAGGATTCTATAGTACCTATCTCAGTTATTTGAGTTACATCATTCAGTTTGAGGTTTCATGGACAGTGCTAGCCATCTAAAGTTATCAGCAGAAATGTGCTGATATTTTAATACTCTTTGAGCACAATAGCCAATTGTTTATGATATAAAAGCAAAATTATCTAGATTCAAATAAGTGAAGTATTCTTTTTTCTGAAAATTGAATTTATTTTGTTACTCTATTGTATTTTATTTACCACTTAAAGATTAGTAAAATGTAATGTGTGTAATTTGATGTGACCACATAACTAGAGGAAGGTGAATTGCTAATAGAACTGATAAATGAACTTGAAGAGATTAGGAAGAGATTACCCACTTGAAGAACTGAATGCATTTGGATGTCTTTCTTTGTCACAGATAAGAAAACAAGTTGTTTTATTTTTCAAAATAAATTGCATAAACATATGCAATTATGAAAATAATGGGTGATGTTATAACCCAGCCATTGATAAAACCTATAAAGAATAGATGAATTATTAATGTCATATGAGCTCCAATAATTCCTCAGAAAAATGAAATTATTTGCTTCAAGCTTTTTGAAATAACACCCTCAACTAATCTATGCAGTACAGATGATGTTGCGTACAGTTGGATAACATACCTGTTACCACTGTGAAATTTGATCAAGTATCATCAAAAAAGGAATTTGTAGGTACCACAGATTTCTATATGAGAACAAAAGAGGAGCAAAAAAAAAAAAAAAAAAAAAATGAAGAGTGCTAGTGAAATGCATTAATCTAAAGAAATCATGAAGGTATGTTATTTCAATTGGTTTTTGGTGATTAAATAAAAAAAAATTAAAGAAAATAGCTGAAACATAACTGAGTACATATTGAAGAAGAAAACCACATCCTGACAAGCCAGTTGGTAAAAGTATAATTCAAATGAGGGAATGTGACTGAGAATACTCTGCACTTGAAGGGAGGAGTTACATTAAGAGGGATCAGAGACCAGAGAGAAGGTGACATGCTGCTGATGGGAAATATAGCATCAGACAGGCATGCCAGTGGAGTCACCAGATTCCTCATCTTTTTTCCCAGAAAGCAGCAATGACTCTATTAAAAAAAAATGGTGACTGTTACCCAGATGGTTTTAAACATCTTTATTTGCCTATAGAGGATTTTCCAGTATTAGTGCTCTTCAGATGACATCAAAACATCAAGACAGTTAGCATCATAGCCTGTCCCTCCTAGGGAGCCTTTCTTTTCTCTGATCTTATGAGTTACTTGGTTAATATGTTGGAGCAGCAAGTCCAGTGAGACATAACCCAAATCAAAGAAAAACCAAGTAGTCTCCTGAGCCTTTATTTGTGATGGGATCTTTACAGTGGGCAATGAGGTATAGCATTGTGTATCTTGTTTTATAGCAAGGGAATTTACAGGGAATATTCTAATATCTGCCTGCCTTACAGACCCCGAGAATTTGATGTGGAGATTGAAGCATCTGCATATCCACGGACAGTTGTATCTTTAAAAATTATATACAAGAATTGTTACCTGTTTCTCATCAGATTGAATAAATATTCAATATTTAATTCAGTTGAATTGACATCATGTTTCATGGAGTCGTTGGGGTTCCTCCAGATTATATTATGACACAGAGAAGGACAACTGAAGCTAAAAATCTTATGTAGGTCATCCAGTTCATGACATGTAATTTTGGCATTCTGCTAATTAACAAGGCTCTTCCCTCTTCCAGGTCTAATAGCATGTTCCTCTTCCACTAACCCCTCACTGACAGCCTATACAATGTATGAAAGTCTACCAAAAGTCTGTTCAAGGCCATTTAGACTTTTATTGTTCGCCATTCTGTTTGTTTTTTTTTTTTTTAAGGTGACTATCTAATGACCACTTCCAAATTTACTCCCATATTTTAATATTTGTTGTGATCACATCCTAATTCTGGCACCAAAATCATGTATTCATTGTCTGATGCTGCTTGAGGAATTGCCAAGAAATTTAGTGGTATAAAAAAATACTTTTCTTCTTTCTTTCTTTTTTTTTTTTTTTCTGTATTAGGGATTGAACTCAGGAGTGGTCTACTACTCATCTAGTTACATTCCCAGTCTGCTACCCTGCCTCATTCTTAAATTTTGAAACAGGGTCTCTCTACAGTGCTAACCTTGAACTCACCATTCTCCTGCCTCAGCCTCTGAATCTGGGATTGCAGGTGTTCACCACCATCGACAACAACAAGCACTTATTATCTCAAGCATGGCAAGGTCTGTAGCCTCCAGCTAACCGATTTGTAAGTGAACTTTTGTGGAAGCAGATAGTCTGACCTCAGCTAAGTGTTTGATGACTTTATCCTATCTCACATCGTGGCTGCAAACATGGAAGAAATGCTGAACTTGAACCACTCACCTAAATCACAATTGGACCTATGATCCTTAGAACTGGCTGTTTTGTGATTTGGGTTTGTTTGTTAAACATAGGTGACTAATAAAGCGGAGAAAGACTTTTTCCTTCAGATTGTTTAGGAGGGCAAATTTTATTCAAGGGTTTTGAGAAAATTAAAATATTTTAGTTTCATCTCTGTCTTATCTTTTAGGGCTCCATTTTTTTTTTTCTCCATAGGTATCTTCCAAGAAGAATAGATCTGGTGGGATTTGAGCATTTAATTAATTCTGCAGGGCCAGAGCTGGGTCTTATCTGAGCTTGGTCTTTGACCATATTTTCCAAGTAACATTTGAAGATAGAAACTCTATTCAAAGATGATTATTACCAGGTGTTCACATATAGTCTGATGTGAGCATTCAGAACTTCATTTTTTTAAATATATTTGCTTTCTAGAGCCATAAACTTCAATCACAAAACTCTAAAGTACTTTAAAAATAGATTTTATAGTCACTGTTTTAATCTTAGCAACTAAGTGAAATAATCTTTTGAAACTAGCTCTGCTACTGTACTTCTTCCCATGTCAATCTGGTGATAACTTATATAAACTGTCTGTTATGCTTTAGATATCAGGTGTCCCCAAAAAACTCATGTGTGAAACAATGCATGGGAGTTTAGAGGATAAAGGATTGTGCTATGAGAGCCTTTGCTAAGAGCCATAGCCAAGTAGTATGATGCATGGCATTTTTGGTTGAAAGGTGACGCCAGCAAGCCATTGAGATGATGATTATGTTAAGATCTGCATTCATATGGATATTAGACCCCTGCTGTCCACCTCAGCCTGCTAAGGGACTCCTGGAGAGTTCCCATTGGTTGGGGAAATGCGGTAGGAGGGAATTTTGGAGGAGGGATTTCCTGTTGGGGTCCGGGAGAACGCCGTGTGTGTGGGTCGGCATTTTTTCCTGGGAGCTTACAGGGCATTGGCGGGAGTTTCAAAAATAATATTTGTTCCTGTTTGCTCGTGATTTTTGTGCCCAGCCAGACTGTGGCAAGCCTTACCTAATCAGTGTATTAATCTGATAGGAATTAACTGAATGGTAACTAAGTATGGCTAGAAGAGTTGGTTCATCTGGAGTGTGCCTTTACAGTATAGATTTGATCCTTGGTGAACAGAGTCTCTCTCTACTTCCCAGTTCTGTTTCCAACTTCCATACCCTTCTGCCATGATGTCTGTCTCACCTGCAGCCCCAAGGAATGGAGCCAGCCCTCTGTGGACTGAGACCTCTGAAATTGTGAGTCCCAATATAAACATTTCCTCCTCTAATCAATTGTACTTGTCAAGTCTTTTGGTCACAGTGGCAAAAAAAAAAAAAAAAAAAAAAAAAAAGACCTCTCCATCATGTGCCACAGATACTGTAATGCCATTCTACCTGAGAGAGCGCATCAGCTGTACAGACATCAAGGTGAGAGACCAATTCCATCATACACAAATTAGAATCTTTATGAGGACAGGTATGATTTCAGAAATCTTATAAACATTATTGCAAAACTAGGATAACAGGATATCATTAATACCTTTCATCTTAGGGAAAGCACATACTACTTGAACTCTGACAAGATATGTTCTTAAAGAAGACTGTGAGGTAGTAGATAAGACTTTGAAAGACAGCAGGGAAGGAAAACAAAAGATGAACACCCAACATTCTTTCTTTCTTTTTCCTCTGATCTCTTGTTAAGTGAACTAGAAACTAGAGGACTAAAGAGTTTTGATGCAAACAATATCTGCCTCCTTGAGCAGAGCAGAGTCGAGAGGGGCAGAAAGTGAACCGAAAGAGCAAGTGGATTCTACTGTCATGTGTAACTAAAAAGAACCAGTTTAAAAAATGAAGGAAGGAAAAGAGCAAATGGAAGGTAACCAGCACAGGTGGCTAACCCTCCTGCACTATGGTTAAGTTTATACATAAATAACCTGATAATAATTTTGCATGGAAATACTTTGTTTCATATTTGGTAATTACTTTCCTATTTGACTTTTTTTATGTTTTAATTTCCATGTTGAGTGTTCCTATATGTATGACTTTTCTTATTAAGATTATATAACTGCTTTGTGTGTGTGTGTCTGCTTGTGGTACACATGTTCATTTTTTAACACACTTAACTTTGGAGAATCACAATAAGTTTATTGAGTGACCTTTAATTTCCCTTTCTTACTCTTCCAGTACTAAATTTCAACTATTATCTCATTAGAGAAGCTAAGCTCATAAATTCTGTGTGATTATAGCCACACACAAAGATATGTGACTTCTAAATATTTTAACCATTTAGCCAGTGAATTTTCTTTTCCATATGACAACAAATTGTTTTAAATCCAGGTTTTAGATGTATAGCAACACAGAGTATGTAGTTTAAAATTTATATCATTTAAAAATTACTATATAACATACCTATCCTTAATGTATTTTGCACATTGGAATATATAAGTAGTTAACATCAAAATTCATATCAGTAGATGTTTTGATTTCACCACAAAATGTCAGAGAAATATGGTGTTCTTGATCAATACTTCACTTTGTGTAATCAAATGTTGTTTATAGATTGCCACAGGAAATAGCAGTTGAACCCTATGTATCTGCTTTTTTATTCAATGGAGCATGTAATTAGAAAAATTAGGCTCAGTTTTCCAAAGATAGAAGCTTTAGTATTATACTATTTAATGTGTTTTTGTATTTTTTCATTCACTGAATGCAATTACATAAGAGATGAAACTACATATTTTAAATCAATTATAGCTAAATAAAATGTTGAACATAATTGCAAGAGCTCAAAGTTAACACAATTATTTAAATAATGTGCAGCATTATTATTTTTGGTGGATATGTATGTTACTAAATATTTTGGATATGTGTTGTAATGCTAATTATAGTTAAAATTACTTGGTAAAACTAATGTAAACTTTTTTTTCTTCAATTGTATGCCTTATGTTGTATTGGTAAAAGCCTTAATTTTGATAAAATCCCTTGAAATTGAGTTTTAAAAGTCACACTTCCATGTTCTCTCCAGCAATTTAAAAGAAAGTTTGGACTTCTACAGTGGACATATATGAATGAATACCAGTGATGGATGCTACCTATATAACATTTGGACTTTTGAGTTAGGGACCTTAGAGAAATTCAGTATTTATTTTTCTGCCTATATCTTATCATTACAAAAACATTCTGAAGCAATCACAAACCATTATGTGAGTTGAATATAATATAATGCAGGTGTTCTTAAAGGTTCAAATGTTTCTTTAATTTATAAATTTACTTTCTTTATATAATCACTTAACTTCTCTATCATCCCACTTATTTCAAAGATGGATCCTGTCTAATAGAGTTGGAAAATATAATGCTAAGTGAAGTTAGCCAATCCCAAAAAACCAAATGCCAAATGTCTTCTCTAATATGAGGATGCTGATACATAATGGGGATGGGAGGGGAACATGGGAGGAATGGACAAACTTTAGATAAGGCAAAGGGGAGGAAAGGGAAAGGAGGGGCATGAGGATAGGAAAGATGGTGGAATGAGATGGACATCATTATCCTAAGTACATGTATGAAGACATGAATGGTGTGACTCTGTGTACAACTAGAGACGTGAAAAATTGTGCTCTATATGTGTAATATGAATTCTCATGCATTCTGCTGTCATATATAACAAAATAGAATAAATAAAATAAAGATTCATCCTGTCTAAGTGAAAATAATTAGGATTTCAGCATGTACCTAGGCAATTATAAAGTTTCCCATATAAGAGAGTGTAATGGCTTAGATATGAGGTGTCCCCAAAAGTTCATGTGTGAATCCACACAAGAATCTTCAGAAGTGAAATGATTTGATTGTGAGAAGTGTAACCTAATCGGAATAGTAAACCACTGAGATGGATTAACTCTGCAGTAACTGTGGGCAGGTAGGGTGTGGCTAGAGGAAGTAGATCCTTGAGGGTGTGCCCTTGGGGTTTATATTTTGTCCTTGGTGTGGGAGCTCCCACTTCCTGCTTCCTGATTGCCATGTCCAGTGCTGCTTTCCTTTGCCATGTCCTTGGGTCATGATGTTCTGCCTCATCTCAGGCCCAGAGCTCTGAAGTCAACTGATCATAAACTGAAACTCTGAAACAGTAAGCCAAAATAAAATTTTCCTTCTTTAAAATTGTTGATGTCAGGTCTTTTGGTCACAGTGGCGAAAAGACAGATCAAAACAGCATACAAGCTGAAAAGTATATGAAAATTGGAAAGACTTGCAAAGAATAAAAAGGATATCCAATTAGGATTTTTCTTCCTAACTTAACAGAGTAATGAAAGAAAGTAAATGTGATAGAAAATTTGAGAATCATTTCATTTATTTGATCCCATTGACTGATTATTTCCCTTTAAATGTTAAATCCTTCTTGATATTGACTAATAAGCTTCCGCAAATTGACATGCCATTTCAAGATGTGAACCAGAAATGGCACCTGTCAGACTCCATTTCTAAGATGATTTTATTTTCCCCAGCAGTTAAAAATGGATCTTTGTGTTCTAACTCTAATTACTTTTTGACACTGTTGTATTCAAGTATTTGAAAATTTAAGGAAACAAAACCAATAATCTGAGTTAATTAACAACACATTAAGTCTGTTGTTTTGACTGCTTTTGTCATTAAAGTAACACTTTCAGTATGGTACACAATGGATTAGATGAAACGATTCAATTAGCATTAATGTCAGCCAGCCATATATGAGGCATTTCTCATAAAATGAAACTGGTTTGTATATGCAATGAAGTGCACAAAGAGAAAAAAAGGCTCAGATGTAAATGCATTTAGAAACTATACTCATAAATTTTATAGTATAAAACTATCAATTATCACAGAATTAGGTGATCAAATAATTAAACTGCTTTTTTAATTAATTGAAAGTTATTAGTCATTAATAGTAATAGCAACTATAATTGTAGCCATGTGTTGTATGATTGAGAATTTGACATTGCCACAATGATCAGATAGGAAATGCTAGGCATCATTTTCATCCAAACAGCAGTAATAAAAACAAACTGCTATTGTTGCTGCTATTAATGCAAATTCCTTTTCCAAGCATTTTTCTTTATCATCTGTTCATGGATAAGCTTTTGTGCTTATAAATATATGATTTGACAATTATTTTGAGATTTCAGAGAAGAAATTTTGTTGTTTTATAAGAGGTCAGTTGTATGATATAGTCCAATTTTCCCTACTTTAAACTGTAGGTAAATATTTGGAATTAATTTTATAGGTCAATCAGCTTACAAAATATAAATGTGTTTCAGAAGTAATTTTAAGTCATTCTATTGCTCTATTAATATATGAAGTGACAAAATACATAGTTTTCTGTTTTTATTCAATCAGCTGTCATATTTATTTTATCTCAAGTGCAGAGAACCAAAAAAAACAAAATATTTAACTTTTATCTGAGTTACTTTCAATATTCAATACCTAACCTTGAGTCTTTATGGTTACAGTGAGACATTTAAAATTATCCAATCAAATGAAAACACAGGACACTGACATACATATATGTATATACGTATATATGTATATATGTATATATATTTATATGTATAATCTCCTGTAAAAATATTTTAAACATACATTAGAGAAAACAGTGGAATAATTTTGATCATGAAAATACAAAGAAAAGAGTACATATACTGAAGAATTTAATTGGAATTTTTAGTTCAGGAAATATTCTCTTTTATGTAATCTTTACAGTGCTATTGTGAAATTATTATTGCATATAAACTTTGAGATTATAACAAGACATCATTTCCTCCCTAATAAAATATTTTATGGGAGGACTACTAAAATGTCTTTATTTATTTAAAAAATCCTGAATCATATATACTTATTTTTACTTTAAAAACTCTTATGCAATATTGCCATCTTCTCAGAAAATTTAGATATGTAACACCAATAAGGAGACTCTTATATAAAGGATAAGCCCTATTATAGTTTTAAAAAGCATAAACTTTTTTTTGTTTCTTTCGTTATTTGGTATTGGCTAACTACAATGAGTTTTATTCAGTCATCATTATTACTTTTGTATTTTTATGTTGTGATTATATTATAATGGGTTTCATTGTGGCATTTTCGTAGATACAGATGCATATTAAAGACGTATCTTCTCCCCAAGATGTGGCTTATCCAAGAATCTCATGGGAATGAATGAAACTCATACATTAAGAGGAAAATTAAAATGTTTTCTCTTAAGTTGTGTGGAGCACTTAAAGGAAATCCACATGGCTATGTTATTTCATTAGGTAATTATTATATTTTTTAAAAAAAACCTAAGAGGAAAAAAACTGCCTCTGTTTTGTAGCATACATCTACCTCATTTCCCTTCCTCTGTAACAAACATCCTTTCTTTGACAGATCATATATTAAAATTGAAAAGAAATTACAAAAATATGGAATGCTCTTTATTTTTCTCACCCTGCCTGAAAACTTTTGTTCTTTTCCTTTTTTTTTTTTCCATTGACACTGTTTTATGTATAGATTTCTGTAAAAGTGAGCACAAGGTCAGTAGACTAGAAAGCCTTTGGCATTATTCAGGAAAACAGGAAGATAGATGGATCTATGCTTGGTGAGAGGGTGGAGCAGGACTCTAATTCTGGGTCATTGTGATACCCTTGGGCAATGTCGCTTAGATATTCACTGTGTACACATTCATTTATTAAATATAAATATTTATTAACTACTTACTACATGTTTGGTCCTTTACTAAGAACCAGGGGTCATCAAAGAGCAAACAGAAAAGGAGCGCTGCTTAACTAAATCTTACTCTCTGATACCTTTGAAGAAGGATACAATCAGTCTAGTTTGTGTGCAGAATAGAAGGAAGGCAGCAAAGAGTGAATCTGGCAAACTGTTCAGATAACTGTTGAAGCAATATTGTTAGGAGATAATAATAAATCAATTTGTATAAATATGTCAAATAGACAACTGTCATGTATAACTAAAAAGAACACATACAAAAATTTTAAAAAGAGAGATAATGATATATTGGACAAATGTGAAGCTGATTTTGAAGAAGTCATAAAAAACAGCTGTGGCCTCCATTGGTGAGCTGCTGCAATAAGCAAGGACATATGTATATATTTGAGGACTGGAAGTATAACTAGTGTGAGAGAATGCTACACATTGAAGTAATAAGGAGTGATTCATTATCAGAATTATTTTACAATTATTTGCTTGAATGCTTCCAAATAATTTTATATATTCTCAATGCTTTCATTGAGAACATACAAAAATAATCAATTTTTTCTTATCTGTTTGTTAGAGTCCGTAAACAAGTCAGGATGGCACCTGGCATTTTGCCAGAGGGAGTGGTTTGTGAAGTAACACAGCCAGCGAGCCATTAAGTGTGGCTCCCACTCCTACTGTATCAATCTACACAAGTTGCTCTTCACCGCCCCCCCCAGGAGCTATTTATTGTAGGACAGGAGGGGTATTAAACATTCCACATAGCTTATCTAATTAACATAAACTAGACACAGCAGTCAACCAATAAGGAATCTCCACACTTAATGGCTCGCTGGTGTTACTTCACAAACCACTCCCTCTGGCAAAATGCCAGGCGCCATCCTGACTTGCTTACAGACTCTAACATCTGTTTTTTAAATGCATTATATATTTCTTTGTCATTTAAATAACTATATAACCTAAATATTTTGTCCTATAAAATGCCTAATAATGAAGAGTGAAATATAATTTCTTTTGTAACACTAAACTGAGTTCCTATAAGATTAATGTAATTGCTCCAAGACTACTCCCACCCAAAAACTGTTTTTGTTTTTGTTTTTTTTAAAGGCTTTGGGATGTCAAAAGCTCCTCAACTGAAGTAAATGTTAGGAGAAAAGCTGCTCCTGAGATTACTACCAAAACTACACAAATCAAAAGCCATCCCTGGGGCAGAAAATTAGCCTTCAGTCAGTTCTTGGCAGAAGCTGAAAGTGATATACTTTAGAGTGTCCTTTGGTGCAAGGATTGCACCCTTGTTGTATGGGGATGTTTGTTTTTTAAAAGAACTACAACAACAAGTACAACCACAACAAAAATGTTCTGGCCACAGAGAAGGGGCATGGAGATGTGAACAAATACAGGAATGCCAAAGGGAACAAAGAAAAAGAAAAAGAAAAGGAAGAAAGGAAGGGAGGGAAAGGAGAGAAAAATTAAAACAGTCAAAAATAAATACTTGAAAAACAATATCTTATTAGATAGGATAATACACCTGCTTTCTTTTGAAGAACATGTGCCTATAAAAATGTTAATGTATATTGTCATAAGAGTAAAGAATTTTTCACTCCTAAGCCTTCAGTAGAGGGGCAAGTGAAAATCAGGTAATTTGAGGACAAATAAAATAATTTCAAAAATGCAGAATATTATAATAGACAAAATGAAATACTGGAAATAGACCTGAATCTAAAAGTCACTGTGGAATTAATCTCTGAACCAGGACTGCTATTCTTTCCAGCCCATGTTTACTTAAAATGTAGTGAAATTCTTTTTTTTTTTTTTTTTTATAATAGGTAAGGCAAATATTTGAAGAATGCTGTAATTCATAGGGATTTGATTAGAGTGGTGCCAGATTTTAATAACTGATATGGGTTAAATAAACATATGATAATATTATTAGTGTTCATATATCTATTAATGTAGGTCCAATATGTAGATAGTAACTGCACAATAATTTTAACAGGGAAGGTATAACATGTAAAAAGTAATACCTCAGAGGTTTGGTAAGACAAGCTACTGGCTAATAAAAGTAGAACTCTAAAAAATGAGGAATCATTTAAGAAGCAGCTATTTCTCTGGGGCTGAGATAAACACTGAGAAAGATGTCCCTCATCCCTGGCCTGAGACACAGACCTTGCTGTTAAGGAGATAACTACAAATATTGAGCTACTCCAGGCTTCTCTGTGCCAGTGGAACTTGCTGTTTTCCAGCCCTTGAGAATGTTCCAGAAAGCCATTCTCTACATAACAGTGGTTAAAGTGTCTTCATTATACACAAACCTAAAGGTCACCATGGGAAGGTGCTGTCTGCTAGCTCCTGTTTGCACTGTACACCACAGGAACCAAGCCTCCTTAGAAAAGCTGTGTGCACTGAAGTAAGCAGGCACTGGTCACACTGAATTCTCTAAAGCAGCTAAGTGCTGGGGAAGCCACACAGACTACAGAAGCCTCTGAGCAAGCACATTGCAATAAACAATCCTTCTTCTCTGCTATGTTTCTAATGACGTTCAAAGCATGAATATTCAAAGGCCCCAGATACACTTTCATGGAGCAAGCCCAAAAAAATAAATAAATTTGAAGTGGCAATAAGTTTACATTTGACTTTACTTTAAATTGAGTAAAATATCATTAACTTTTCAAAGTTGCCTTAAGAATATAAGTTATATGCACTTTATAAGACATCTCTAAGTTATAACATCTAAATCATCATAGGTCAATTTCTAAAATCTCACCCTGGGCCTATGATAACATGATAGGATATCAAAATTGTGGTCATGTTATATTACATTGAAAATTGGATTTTGCAGATATAATTTAAGTTTACTACTCAGTTGAATTTCAGTGAATTGAAAGGGAGTTTATCACCTCGAGAGGATCAAGTCATGAGTTTTGTTTTTATTTTTCTTTTAAGCAAAGAGATAATTTTTGTTTGTCTATATGTTTGTTTTTTTAAAGTAGAGAGTTTCTCCTGCTGAAACAGTTTCTCCTACAAAAGAGGATGTTAGAGAAATTCAAACAACGAAAGACTTCATTTCTCTATTGCTGTTCCAGATGGAGGGGATAAGTGAATATGAATTAAAGAAGCCTCTAAGCTTTCTGACAGTCAGCAAAGAAAACAGGCGCCTCAGTCCTGTAACCACAAGGAACAGGAGTCTGTCAACAGCCTGGAAGAGCTTGGAGGGGGACTTTTCCCAGAGCCTCTAGGTAAGAGCCTGTGTGTACCAACACCTTGATATGACCTTGTGAAAAAATGAGCAGAGAACACAGTGTAGCCTACCTGGACTTCTTACCTACAAAACTGTGAGATAATAAACAGATATTATTTTAAGGTGTTAATTTTGTCACATTTTTTTTGAAATAATATAGCAAGGTGGAAGATAACTGCATAGGAAACAATGTTAGGCAATGTTATTAATAATAAATACTTTAAAATACAAATTATACTTTAAAATACTATTACATCAATAATATATATTAATAAACTTATTTTTCAAGTCTAGATAACTTTAGATTCATTACCATGTTTCTAGATAGTAAGATAATCACTGTCAATATTACTATAGATACAAACTCATTCATAACTTTTATTGTGATGAGCTATTCATTATTACCATGTTCTGTCTTTATAATCAATACTATGTGTGTGTGCGTGCGTGTGTGTGTGTGTGTGTGTGTGTGTGTGTGTTTTAGCTGTTGAATGCAGGGAGTGCTTTAGGGCTTCGACCTTCATTAAGTAGACTTTATTTTTCCAGTTTCCACTCCATGTAGCCTTTTCGCCATGTCTTCTTGACCTATTTGAATAATATGAACCATGAGGCACAACCACTAGGGCTTATATTTAAACAAATTTGCTTTGGACTCCTGTGGTATTAATTTGTCTACTGTTCATAATTTGCATCTTTTTTTCTATTTTATAGGTATATTTTTATATTTGTTAGAAATAAGCTTTAAAGGGTTTCAAAATGTACCTATGCCTTTCCAAAAATTATATTTATTTTAGAGTTGTTGGACATTTTATCAGCTTTGATGATACCTTCTCTGATAAGCGCTAAGAGATGGTTTGTGATGTAAACTTCATACTCTTTAAGGTTTGGTAAAATAACAATGGTAAAGTAGTCAGTTTTGGTTAGAGATAGTGATTTAAAACCTTTCCAGTTCCCCTTATATTTATTTTAGTTCAAATGTATATTCTTTTTTATTATAATTTATTATATTTATGACAGCATAATGCATTTCAATTCGTATTTCACCTATAGAGGGCAAAGTTTTATGTCTCTGGTTGTACACAAAGTAGAGTCACACCATTCATGTCTTCTTACATGTAATGATGTCCATCTCATTCCACCGTCTTTCCTAACCCCATTCTCCCTCCTTTTCCCTCCCTGCCCTTTGCCCTAAAGTTTGTTCATTCCTCTCATGCTCTGCCTACCATCCCCTTTAGGGATCAGCATCCTTGAAGCCAGGCAGTCAGTGTCGATAGGTAAATGGAGTCAGGTTGGGTCAAGGAGGCCAATTTAGAGGGAGTCTGGGAAGTTGGAGACTGTCTCCTGAGGGATCTTATCAAGAACCTGCCCCTGCTCCAACCTGTTGCCAAGGTAACCTGTCCCAGGAATTTCCCCTCCCTACAGGGAGCTATAAGGTTGTTAGTGTGTCCTTGGTTACTCCATCCTGCCCTTCCCCCTTCAGCCCACCTGTTTCCCACCTTTTGGCCATCCCTGAGCATTCCTGGGCCTAGTCACATATGAAGGAAGGAGAAAGATAAGGGGGGAAAGCAGGAGAACAAAGGAATCCTAGGACATATAAAAAGGGCAGAACACCTCATTTCTTGGGATACCATGATACTAGCTATGACCCCCTTCTCCCTCGCGGGAGAAGTCTGTGCTACCCCTTTTTAAATAAATCCTGCTTCATACGCTTGCCTTGGCCTGCTTCTCCAATGTTCAAACTTCAACATGTGGGGAAGCAGATCTCGTCACCGATAACCAGCAGTATTATCCTCATATCAGGGAAAATATTTGGCATTTGGTTTTTTGGAATTGGCTTACTTCACTTAGCATAATATTCTTCAGCTGCATCCATTTACCTGCAAATGCAGGCATGAGATGTTGAGGGGGTAGGGGGTGAGGATATAGAGTTATCCGATCTTAGGAAGAGAGAAAGAGGAATCTAAAGAAGTTGCTTAGAAGAAGGAGAAGAGAAAGGAAGTGATTGGGGGGAGACAAGAAAGTAGGAAGACAATATAACACCTGCCAGTCCCCAGTGGAAGACTACACCTCAAGGATCTCCTTGGGGGCCGCTCATGTGATGTGGGCACCTGGTCTTATCTCTTTACATTGTCTATAGACCTCACAATTCCTGTTCTCTCTTTTAGTCTCTAAACTGTATCTCTCTCACCCTCTCCCTTTATATCTCCCAATCAGGAACCTTTCTCTCTGGAAGTCTTGTGGGCTGCACTCTGTGGGCTGCACACCTGTCACAGAGGGCTGTTTTGTATTGGGCAGTCACTGTGCCGGGTTAGCTGCAGGGGAGACGAGGGAGCTGGGGACCATCAGTACCTACGCAACCCGTGTTCCAAGATGAGAGTTGCCCCAACTAAAGGTGGCTATCGTGTGTAGGGGACTATGATGGAGGCACTGGGGGAGCCCCATTTTAGTAGATGGGGGTCCACATGGGAGTGGCAGCTGGTGCTCCTGCACCTTGGTAGAGGCTGGGTGTCCTATGTGGGAGTGGAGGCTGGGATTCCTGCGCAGGTGGGTGGCCAGGAGCCCTGTGTGGGTCCTGATGCAGGTGGTCCTTCTCAGACACCTGGGGGTCTTGCATGGGCAAGTAGCCAGGTGTTCTGCACTGACACTGAGACATGCACAGGAACTGTGGCCATGATTCCTGTGTGGGAGCAACTGTCAGGGGTCCTCTAATCACTTGCAGAGAAATAGTATTCCCACTACTTGAATCCCAGGTCCTGGAGTGACACAGAATGCAGCCTCCCTCTAGCCCACCATCTTGGATCTCCCCCTAAACTGTAAACTCTTAAACCATGTTCAGTAATTCATATATTCTTAGAAAATTTATTATCCACTCATTTTTTCAGATTTATTAGCATGACTGTAAAAATTTTAATACTAACATTATTATTGAAATTATATGTTCTATAATTTTATCATTCTTTCAATATGTGCTTAATGTGAGACTATGTTATGTTTTCTGCTAGGTACTAGACTACCTATACACAAATCATCCAGTTTTACAGAAAGAAAAGTCCAATTATAACTATTATCATTCTAATTTTCTTGAAGTAACAAAAACAAATTGAATGATTTTTAGCTAGGGGAGTGACATAAATATCAAAATTTTAAATTACATGAATGATTTCAGTATCTGTAAAATGTGGTAAGATAACACAAAGTTGAAGACAGACATAATTCATTGGTAAAATGTGATTTGAGTTCCGGATATTGTAAAAAGATAAGAAAAAAAATTTACAAAAGCATGTATTTTGGTGATAGAATAAAACTTCCAGCACTTGCTAATGTATTTGATGTTGGAGTGAAGAAAAATGAAGATTTGTCAAATTTTATGTTGAACAAGCAATAAATGATAATGTAGTTTACTAAAATATCAAAACTGCATAAGAAATAAGTTTGAGGAGCATTGAGAGTTTCTCTTATGATTTTTTTTTTTACTTATCTAGCTGACATTCAAATGGAAATATTAAGAAGACAGTAGATATACTAATCTGGAATTCCTGGGAAAAATCTGAGCTGGGATTGTATGCTTAGTATTATCAGTTTAGCAAATCTCCAGAGCCCCCTTTCCATATGAAATTATTTAAGAGTGCTAAAAGATATAAAAGTTGTCAGAATCAAAAAAAAGAACCATGTGTTTCAATTCTACCCAAAAAAAAAGTAACTAAAACTGAGAGCTCATGTAGAAAGGGTTCCCATGCATGATTGCTGACAGGGAGTATAACAGAATAGTCTGCTGGAAATACAGGTTTGCACAGAGGACACTAGAAATGTAAAAAGTACTCCCACAAGGACTCTGCTCAGCAACTAGCACTCTTGTCAATTAATAACCATTATGGTTATTAATCACAGTAAGAATGAGAGAAAAATGTTAAAGATGTCTTTTAAAAAAATCCAAAAGAGAAGAACATCTCAAGAAGGTGGAATTGTCAGGTATGGTATGTACCTTTGGTGATAAAGATAAAAACAGAAATATCTACTGGATTTGGCAATGTGAATGTTGTTGATTTTGGTACGTGAAAATTTAGGGGCACTGTAACAAAATACCTTGGCTCCATTGCTTTGGCCCTGAGTTAAGGCAGAACATCATGGCAGAAGGTGTGGTTACTCAAAAAGTCAGAAGTCCAATGATGTAGAAGGGAAAAGGCCTTGAAATCAATAAAAACACAGCATGCAGAAAAATAGAAAATAGAGTCAAATTTTCCATTCTTATAGAAGGAATAATGGTGGATATCAGTCTGGGCACAAGGTTAAGTATTTCTGGTGGGAAGTGAAACTTCCTTTTGATGAATTGTATTTGCTCAGTGAAGTATGGTGGGGGACATCATCGGCTATGGGGTTGAGCAGGTAAAAGAGGACAGGAGGCGGCAGGAAATCTTATCTTGGAGAATAGGACATGACTTCCTTGGTATTGAGTTATCCCTGAAAGCTTCTGTGTTAATGCAGGAATGTTTGGAGGTAAAGTAATTGGATTGTTTGAGCTGCAACATAATCAGTTCATCCTAGTTTGAATGGACCTACTAAGAGGTCACTCTAGGCAGGTGGGGCATGACTAAAGGAGATGGGTCACTGTGAGTATGCCTAAAAAAGTTCATTTCCCTGTAACCCTACCTCCTCTGCTTGCTGGCTGCCATGAATGGAGCCTCACTCCTCCACCACGCTTAACCACCATGATGCTCTGCCTCTCCTCATGCCCAGAGCAATGGAGTAAACCATGGACTGAACCTCTGAACCATGAGTCAAAATAAACTTCCCCTTCCCTAAATTGTTGTTGCTGACTGACTCACTTGGAACACAGTATAATTGCAGAATAGTTTTATATCACAAACGAAATTTACAGTAATGTTTAAATAACAGCAAGTTCTATAACTCTCTCTCTACCACTTTTTAAAGAGCCAGGATATGAACACAGGGGGAAAAAAGTAGTGGCTTGGGTTGAATCACAACTCAAGTTTCAAAAGATGAATAGAAAAGAGCAGAATGTAAAAAGTGACTGAAGTTACTGCAGTCTCATCTGGGTAAAACCTAGTGTGGTGAGACTTCTCACAAAATGAACTGAAAACTCACAGGCAGTAATCACAAAATTTAAGTGTGAATTCAGATTCTAGAGGAAATGTTATTCCAGGTGATAACAAGATAAGGCATAGGGCTGTACAGTGCCATGTACCCTTAGTATTGTCTTATTGGGTTTAGAATGATTCTTTTGTTTTGTTTTGTTTGTGTTGGTTTTTTGTTGTTGTTTTTTTGATATTTATAAGACAACACCAAAAAACTCAGCAAACAAATGCAATTTTTCTAAAAATTGGCTTTTCTATTCCTTAGAAAAATACTGACGTTTTACAGAATCTTTGTTTTTTAGCTCTTTCCCTTTGCCAGGAACATTCTGTTTGAGCCACATGTTTCTATGTACTTTTCGCCAGAGGTCTCATGCCTCAGTAGCAAAAGCTTGGTTTTTTGTTCTGTTTATCTATATGTATTTCTCTCTATATATCTATATGGGATATATCCTATCTATTTATCAATATATACAAAATAGTTACATGATTTGTATCCCCAGTTTGGAAGCAGGATCTCCTTATCTAAGATGTCTTAATCTATATTTATATATATGTATATATACATACATACATATATTTCAAGTTACTGGTTTATTTAGCTTGCTTCAAGTACTGATGCATGTTTTTTGTTTGTCTTGTTTTGTTTTAACTAATCTTAGTAAGATGCAATTTCCAGAAAGATAATGAAACAATTTTAAGGGCATGGCTTAATGATTTTGACAAATCTAGACAACCATGAAACTATAATCACAATTGTATAGAATATTTTCATAACCCAAAATGTTTCCTGTGTCATGTATCAGTCAGTCTACACCCAATAGATAACAAGCAGCAAATGATCTGCTTTATAAGTTATATTTGATATTCTCTAAGATTTATACAAATGACATAATATGCTATCGAGTTTACAGTCTTTGATAACTGGCTTTTTTACTTAGAATAATGTTATAGTGATTCATTCTTATGATTTCATCAGTTTATTAATTTTTGTATTAATATAATATATTTCTACTATGGACATGCTAGTATACTTTAATGCATTTATCCATATTTCTACTATAGATATGCTAATATACTTTAATGCATTTATTCACTCATTCCCTTTAATGTTATTTATTATTAGTGCATTAAAGTTATACATGATATTAGGGTTCATTATGGCAAATTCATAAATGCATATAACAATTTGCTCCAATTCAATCTCCAGTACTTCTCCTTCATTACCCTCCTCTACAGTATACGGTCTTCTTTCTGCACTACTGAAGAGAAATTTTCAATGAGTATGAAGCCCAAAATAACAAATTATTTTTCTTTCACTAGGAAATCATTGCTAGTTGTGTTGTAGCAATTATTTTCTCTCATATTTTCTTCTAGAATTTATACAATTTTAGCTCTTAATTAAGTCTACACACAATTCCAGTTAATATCTGCACATGATACTGAGTTACAAATGATATGTGTGTGTGCATGTAATATATAGAGAGATCTGGTTATTTGATGCTCCAAGCATCATTTTCTTTTTTGAATAGCTATGTGAATACAACTAGAATTTCTTTCCATAAGAGAATAGTAAGCTGTAAGCAACACTGCTCTCTTGTAGGGATTGCAGAGAATAATGCCAATTAAGGACTAGAAAGATGGGGAGATGGTGATTGACACTCATCCCATTTAATTTACCTATATGGCTTATGAAGAAATCAGATGGATTTGGAGAATGACAGAGAGATTTTATAAACTCAACCAGGTACTGATGCCAGCTTCTGCTGCTGTTTCAGAAGTGGTATCATGGCTTGAATTAGCACATTCTCTGGTACCTGATATACAGCTCTTTATCTGGAAAATTATTTTTTCATAATGCCTGCTTTAAAGACCACCAGAAATTATTTTCCTTCAGCTAGGAATGCTAAAAGAATATAATTTTACTGTCCCAGCCCCAGATCTATCGTCCAGCTCTATATCTTTATTTAGTATGCACTCACCTAGTACATTGACACTTTGCTAATTGGACTAAATCAAAAAGAAACTATAAACTTATTAATAAGATATCTGTGAGTCAAAACGTGTAAAATAAACCTGACAGAAATTCATAGGACTTCCTCATGAGATTTTTATAGCCCCTTGATACATGGAACATGTTAAGATGTTCCTCCTAAAACAAAGGATTTGTTGTTGTATTTGTACTGCTATAACCAAGACAAGTACAGCAGTGAGTGAGCCATTATGGAATTTGGAAACAACATATTTCTCATTTGGGTATGGTACTCTGGCCTATTCAGTAAGTAATAAAAGAAAAAATGTTAGTTTTCAGTAGATCTCAGAAGGGAAGTGTCTTTATAAGGTCCAGGTTGCCCTGTAGTTGCCCTGGTACATGGGCCAGATAAGAGAGTAGATAAAATCATGCTGGATTCACTGTGCAGAAGTACATAGATAGGCTGTGTATGCTCAAATAACCTAACCATGAGCCATCAAGATATCAATCAAACTGAGCTGTCCGTCATAAACTGGGGATTGTCTGATCCACCATTCCATAAAGTAGGATAATTACAGCACTTCATTGTCAAATGAAAGTGATGTGTACTCAAGAGTAGGCTTTAAAAAAGCCCTCAAAATTAGGAAATAATCAAAATGCCTATGGCTCCTATTCCTGGTGTTCTTATGAGCCCCTGCCATTGTACAGTGGGCTTATGAACAAAGTAGCCAGAGATGGAGGTAGTTTACAGACTCAGCCATATGAACTTTCACTAATCAAAGGAGATCTGGCTGTATCTACTGCTGAGTGTCCAACTGTCGGCATCAGAGACTTATCAGGAGTCCCCAGTAGAGTGATCAACTTACCTTGTGGCAGGTTGATTACATTGCACTGCTTTCATCACAAAAGACACAGAATTTTGTCTTACTGGAATAGAAAATTTGAATATGTATTTGTCTTCCCTTAATGGAATGCTTATGGCAAAAGTATCATACATGGATTTATACAACGCCTTATTTACTGTTGTGGTATTTCATACACCATTGTTCTTAATCCAGGAACTCACTCCACAGCAAACAATGAATGGCAATAGTCCCACGCTAACAGAATTTGCTTGTGTTAGGAGGTCCCCCATCATCCTGAAGTAGCTAGCAAAGGCTCAGAATACATGCCACTGTGTTATTTTAAAATTCATTTTTGATTGATTTTTAATAATATGAACTTTTCTTGTAGGTTATGAAAAAATACCACTAAAGCATTTTAAATACAGATACAAAAATATGTTTTAAAGTTAAAACAGTTAAAAAGAAGTCTAAATACAGGAAGATATATATTGTGAGGCTGAATGTGGTCTTTGCAATCAAACAGAGCTGAATTCCAGTAATTCAAATCAACTCTGCTGTCCGGATTACCTTGTACTAAATTCTTAAACTACTTTAGCTTTGAAGTCCTAATTTGTAAGATAGAAATAATATTCTCTGTCCTCATGTAATGGTAAAATTTAAATGACAGAATATGTATGAATGCTTATCACAGATCCTCTGACTGATTAAATACTTATGAAAGGCAGCTAACACTGGGAGAAAGCAATGCTATAAAATCATTGTATATCTATTTCTAAATAGGTATTTCTTTCTTGGCTACATGAATCCCATAGCATGAAACTAAACAATGGTTGGTAAAGTATAACATAGATGGCTTTTAAAGATTGTTTGAGCTTAGAAACCACAGCAAGTCCCCAATTACATCATCTAAAACTCTGTAAATATCCACATTTATTAGAGAGTTATTATAGAGAATTCTTTTATACCATCTTTCTGATAATACCAACTAGGTCCTGTCATTTTTCTTAATTTAACATCAATATACATTACTCACTTTCTCAATTTTTTCTTTGTTATTTTAATTTAGGTGTTCTTCAACTTTTTTAATTTTTGGCTTAATTCTTCTGTTTCTCTTTCTGTTGCCTTCAGTAATACTGGATAATGCCTTCAAAGAATTTTTAAATTAAACTCAAATGTTTTTCACTTATGGCATTAAATATAATTTTTTGTTAAAAACTTTTGTCAAAAATCGTACTTGTTTTTTGCTCAAATTATAAATTTCATCTTTTTTCTTCAAACATTTTGATAGGGGGAATTTTATTTTGTATCTTGCAATTTATTGGATGTATACACTTTTAAAAATGCCTCCTGCCTCCTAGTATTGATGGCTTTTTTTTCCCCCTTGAAAATGTAGCCATCTTTGTTCTTGAGCTCATTGTTATATGACCTTGCATTATAGGAATTTAAGCTCCTGATAAGGAGATGCTTTCCTCCCAAGAACTTTTATGTGTTCTTGCCAAGAACCTGTCTTTGCTACCAACTTGAAATGTAAAAATTCACAATAAACTCCCTTCATATGCTTGATGCCCAGAAATATAATTTCCTACCAGCAATTCTGTTATGATTACTTTCTCATAAGACATCTTGATACATAAACTGAGAATGTTTAGAAAAATCAGTGAAAACGGATGTTTTAAAATTATCAAGATAGGGCTGGGGATGTGGCTCAAGCAGTAATGCCCTCACCTGGCATGCACATGGCTCAAGGTTGGATCCTCAGCACCACATAAAATAAAATAAAGATGTTGTGTCTGCTGAAAACTGAAAAATAAATATTAAAAAATTAAAAAAATTATCAAGATAGTTTTAATTGACAAATATAGATGTTAAGTACCAAAAGTATACTACATTTTCTCTAGTACACAAGAGATATGTACAAAGTTAACCATGTATGGCTCATCAAGTAAATCACAGCCTTAAAACAAAAACAAAAACACTTAAATTAGAAACCAATAATAAAATGTCTAATAATATCACAGAAGTCAAAGATTTATAAAACTCCCCAAATTTTGTCATATTCCCATCTTTGAGCAATTGTAAACAAAAAAAGTTAATTTTTAGAGTGAACGGAGAAATCCTAAACACGAATGTTCACTTTTACACATTTTATAGTGCATGATTAGAAGGAGAATATGAAGTTTGTTTTCTATTAGTTTGATAACAGATGGTCATCTAGAATGTAATTCAGTGCCCCATTAAAAAATACATAGTCCCAAACATCATTTCAGATAAAGTCTGGTACTGGAAATAAATTGTTGGTTTTTCACATATTGCAATTGAATTAAAATCTAATCTCAGCTACAAAAGAATTGTTATTATTAGCCCTTGATAGTTTCAATAGTGTAGTATATAGTTTCTTTCCATCTTTTTTTCTACACCCTTTCTCTTTCCACTTATCTAGAGATGACCTCCTTTTTTTCCCCCTTGTTCTAACTGCCCTGTGAAGAAAAAAAGAGCAAGACATTGTAACTGATGTTAAATGCTTTACACAGCGTGCATGACAGTGTAATAGGATAGTTGATGTTCAGAGATTGTCTGTCCTGAATGGTGTTAGTACTGCTTAGAGGTGGCATAAATAGGCAGCTGCTGTTACTACAGAAGCTTTTCTCTAAATTATCAAACTGTAACAAACTATTTGGCTGATTGACATCTTATCTTTCCATTCATTTTATCTGTCCTTTTTTTTTTCCTCAATAGTATATATTTTTCTCTCGATTCCGCTTGCTTTAATGAGGAGTTAAATGCATGGCAAAAAGAATGGATGTGGGTTTTAGCTCAAAGGGGAATTTCATGTCTGATAGAACTCTGTAGTGAGTACTATTACAATTTAATACCAGTGATTTTCCCAATTTAACATTCTGTTTTGGGCAACTGAAAGAAAAAAAAGTCTTTCAAGAGACTAGTGTAGCTTTGTTAAATGTTGGGTAAATGACCTAATGCTAAAAGACAACCCCCAAATCATTGGTCAGTTTTAAGAATATAGGTAGAGTGGTGTGCATTTGGTGAAAGATACTTAAGATCAGTCTTAGTAATTTTTGAGAAATTAACTTATATAGGACTTTACTTTTATGTTTTAATAATCATTTTGAAACTTCTGCTGACAATTGAAAAATATAGATTGCATCCAAAATTGTTAACAAACTAATGCAGCCTTGTATAAATAATGAATTTTAGCAGTTGTCATGAATAAACCAGTTAAGTGAAATGTCTTCTGACACTCTTAAAAAAGACATCAGATATATATTTTGAAAATTATTTGTTTTATTATAATTAAGATAAATAAGGCATAATAAAATCTGTCCTATCCAATGACTTCAGATTAGTGATGGACTCAAATCCTAACTCTGGAAATGTTTTTCATGAATATAAAGTACATAGTGTAGGATGACACAAATGGCCTCCAATTTGACTCCCATTTATCATTGCTTTTCTTTTTCATATCAGAAAGTCAAATAAATATTACTAGAATTTTTAAATTTATTATCTTAATAATATAAAAATTATTTATGTAACACATTTTTGTATATATTGTATTATAAATTGTCACATTTAACACCCATATGTAAATTAAACAGTGTATCTATGTCATTAATAGCTGGGATGTGGCTCAGTGGTTAAGCATCCCTGAGTTCAATCCCCAGTACCAAAAAATACCAAAAAAAAAAAAAGAACAACAACAAAAAAGAGTTAACAAAGGCAGGGTGCCTCTACATACTGGAACAAACACACAAAAAAAATTTACAGTCATTGTAACATGTTCAAGGAAAAGAGTCTGACATAGAATTAACAAATATACACAATGCCAATATAAAAGAAATTGCTACTTAAATAAGCAAACTAAGAACTCTCTGAATGAGTTTGATTTTGGACACATTTGAAGAGAGAAAATTTAAACTGGCCAGAAGGAAATATGCATCATAAAGCACAAATAAAAGAGTTAAATAAATTTTAAAAAGAAAAAAATCAAAAAGAATATTTTGATAAGGTCTAACATGTTGATCATGGGGACTACAGTTGAGAAAAGAGAATGGGTAAAAGCAAGATTCAAAAGCTTTATTTGTGAAGAAATCTACAAACTTAATGGAAATAATTATCCATCAAATTGGAAAGCTGCTGAAAACCAAGTACAAAGAGATGAGAAGAAATACCCAGGCATGGGAAAAGGCCTTCACCACTTGACTCTCTCTTGGAGAGTCTGGCCTCTACAAGTAAATACTTTTTATAGCACTGGGGATTAAATCCAGGAATGCTCTACCACTGACCTAAATCCCCAGCTCTTTTTAATTTTGAGACCAGGTTTCACTAAGTCGCCCAGGCTACCCACGAGTTGCTAGATCACAGGCCTTCACCACTGCACCTGGCTAGACTACATGCTTTAATGAGACCTTAAATTTCTTTTCTTTCTTTTAAGCATCCCCCATAAATTTTGACTGCTTATATCTCCATTCTTATTTTCCTTTTCTTTTTAGATCTTTATTTTTCATTTCACAAATCACTTTTTATGTTTTAGCTTAAAATACAAGAATTTGCAAAGCATATACCAAAGCAAGGAAAAGGAGCAAATGATAATAAAAATCTCAGGAATTTCTTTTTTCAGATTATAAAAAGGACCTAAGCCTTTTATAAAATATTGATGATGATAATAACAATTTAAATAGAATTATACTTTATTGAAAAACTATTATCTGTTAATATTCTAACATATATCTGCATTGCAGATTTAATATTTGTACACACCATTTGCAAATAAACAATTACAAAGAAAGTTAAGTGGTTCCGACAGCTTAGTAAATATTATTCTACATATATGTCTCCCAACTCAACTATAATTTTGGATCCCTCTCTATTTTTATTTTCTTCTGTCATAAAATTGTTGAACAAACAAAACAGGATGGTTAAAAATGACCTCAAAATGTTTTGCAATTTCTAGGTTCTCACCTCAACATTCCTAATTACTACAAGTGTAGATTGGGGAAATGATTCAAATCACAGTCTCATTTTCATAGACACACTATGTGCCCAGGTTGTTTTAAATTAGAAACAGTAGTAAAAGTGAAAGTACTTGGTGAGAGATAGGGGTTAATTTCAAAATGAATCAAGGACTTAGGAATACAACCAGAGACCCTGCGTCTAATAGAAGAAAAAGTAGGCCCTAATCTCCATCATGTGGGATTAGGCCCCAACTTCCTTAATCGGACTCCTATAGTGCAAAAATTAGAACCAAGAATCAATAAATGGGATGGACTCAAACTAAAAAGTTTCTTCTCAGCAAAAGAAACAATCTGTGAAGTGAATAGAGAGCCTACATCCTGGGAGCAAGTTTTTACCCCCCACACATTAGTTAGAGCACTAGGGTATATAAAGAACTCAAGAATAACCCAATCAATAAATGGGCCAAGGACAATGACAGACACTTCTCAGAAGAGGATATTCAATCAATCAACAAATATATGAAAAAATTTTCATCATCTCTATCAATTAGAGAAATGCAAATCAATTATGAATGGCAGCTATTATGAAGACAAACAACAATAAGTGTTGGCAAGGATGTGGGGGAAAAGGTACACTCACACACTGCTGGTGGGACTACAAATTGGTGCAGCCAATATGGAAAGCAGTATGGAAATTTCTTGGAAATCTGAGAATGGAACCACCATTTGACCCAGCTATCCCTGTCCTCTGACTATACCCACGTGACTTAAAAACAGCATACTTCAGGGACACAGCAACATCAATGTTTATAGCAACACAATTCACAATAGTTAAAATGTGGAGCCAACCTAGATGCCCTTCAGTGGATGAATGTGGCATATATACACAATGGAATTTTACTCAGCCATTAAAGAGAATAAAATCATGGCATTTTCAGGTAAATGGATGGGGTTGGAGAAGATAATGCTAAATTAGCCAATCCCAAAAAACCAAATGCCGAATGTTTTCTCTGATATAAGAAGGCTGACCCATAGTGGTGTAGGGAGGGAGATCATTCAAGGAATAGATAAATTCTAGATAGGGAAGAGGAGTGGGAGGGAAAGGGAGGGAGCAGGGGATTAGCAAGAATGGTGGAATGTGATGGACATCATTATCCAAAGTACATGTATGAAGACATGAATTGATGTGAACATACTTTATATACAAACAGAGGTATGAAAAATTGTTCTACATGTGTAATAAGAATTGTGATGCATTCTGCTGTCATGATTTTAAAAATAAAACCAATTAAAAAAAGTTTGTATCATGGAAGTTACAGCTTCACTCTATAATGTGGTAGAGAGGCATGAGGTACACAGCAATTAAAACAAGGTACAACCTGACATTCTACCAGTTGTCCCCACTTCATTCATCAAAAACCAGTAAAATTTCTCCCTCCTACACACAATCTGTATGAAGAAAAGCATGATTTAATCTGTTGTTATTTATACTTGTTTAGATACCAGGCATTAGTGAAACTGAAAAGCCCAATGCAAATTAAAGAGTGTTCAATATAGATCAGAAATATGAGATTAACTCCTACCTAAACCAGTAGTCATCTGATTTCGTTGTACATAACCTACTAGTTCTGAATTTGATTTTTCCTATGTATAAATAGAAATTATAATACTTTCCTTCTACTCAAATTTTTCAATAAATTTAAGCATTATAATATTACGTTTTATAAAAATAGATTAACAAAATACAATCTAATAGTACTGTATGACTAGTAATACATAGTTACTAATACATTGTTGTCAACCTATTTGCAAAATGTGATCAGGAAAATGTGTAGAAAATATAGACATAGAGGAAGATCACTTCTGTCATTACTACTTTGAACTATTGAATTATTATCACACAATGTAGATACATGTGTGTGTGGTGGTAGAGTCTCTCTCTCAACATATGTATATGTATATGTAGTTTTTCTACAACAAATACATGATTAAAGAAGACAAATGAAACAAACTAGTACAAAACTATATATGTACAAGAAAGAAGATAAGAATCTATTTTTTGTGTGTGATTCACTGTCCATCAGATAAAAAAAAATGGTAAACAAGCTCATATTTTCTGGGGGAAGGAAACGTGAAGTCATGAAATTATGATACTTTTATTTTTGTGCAATACCAAGGAAAATAGAAAATATTAGAAAAGCAAATGTTCAAGAGTCTAGTCCAGACCAAGAAATGTTAAAGTATATTTTCCAGGACAAGTCATTGTAATTTGTAAACTGAGATTTGAAGGATTAAAGGCAGTTATTCAGGTGAAAAAAGGTGAGCCGAAACAAAATTCTAAATGGACGTAACAGCAACTTTAATGGTCTAAAATAAATCACTGCAAGATTGAAAACTCAGAAACAACTTAGTACTAAGTGTAAAGAGAGAGGCAATAGAGAATATAAAAGTAAATAGTGATATGTTCCTCCAAAGTCCCAATACTAATTCATAAAAAGGTGTTTGAAATATATCAAAGGCTTTAAAATCAAATATAAACAAGTGAAAAATGACTAAATTGTCTGTACAAAGAATATATAATTGATTAAAGTAAGGCCAAGACTAGAAACTTACTGACAGAATACTAGTGTAGTGACGTGGATGAGATATCACACGGAGTGTCAATAATGATTTCAGCTGGATGATGTAGTTAGTGAAATTTCTACACCCTTAAATCTAGAAGACAGAAAGCAAGTAAATAAATAAATAAATACATGTAATAAAGACATAAAAGATAAATTAAGTCCCTAAACCAACAGATAACAGTGAGTACCCTAAGGAGCAGAGAAGTGGGGGAAAAAGAGTATTAACCATAGAAAAATACTGGAAGTTAAATTTGCAAGCAAAGAAGGTGCAATTCTTCATATGTGCAGCATTTCCTAATTGCAAGCATGATGAATAGACTAAGATCTACATGCAGTCACAGCCATGTGAAAATAAAACATCTGAATTCATAAAGAAAGTCACTTAAAAAGAAATGTGACCAAAGTGTGGCATGAAACTTTTTATCAGAAAATACAGTTTCTCTGAATCATGAGAAAAGCCTCCATAGTACTTACAGAAAATGATTTGGGAGCCAGAGTGTTATACTCAGCCAGTCAGTGCAGTCAAGGGGAAAAATAAGATATTTAAAGATATTCCTGGGCTGTGTTTCATATTTAACACTCTTTTATACCCCAACAGGTACTAACAAGACTATCATAGCATAGAATTATATATGATAAAAGAGACATTGCAATTTTACACAAATGCATTGATTAGAGACTTAAAATTACTAACTTGGATCAGAGAAAGTCACAAGTTTAGAATATGTGAAAGAAAAGAGTCTGGCTGTCCTTTCAAAGAACATGATTTTTTTTTTCCTGAGGCTATATAACAATATATTTCAAGTTATCATATTAAGAAAAAAAGAATGACAATTAGAGAATCAGCATAAAAGTAATAAAATTTCAGTCTCTATAAAAAATAAAGTACAGCACAGAAAAATTTCAGGAAGAAGTAATTTTCTTTCTAGGAGATTTTTCTTTAAGCATATAGCTATATGGAATGAATTACTAGACATGAAAATAAAATTCCAGCAGCAAATAATTTCTATAATTAAGAATAGTGGCATATAAGCAGTAAATAAAAGCTCCTTAAGTCATTTCATAATTTTAAAACAACTTTCAAAAGAGTGAAAAAGTCATCTTCAGAATAGAATGCAAACATTTTCAGTCTTGATAGAACATGTGAAGAAAAAGATGGCTTACATATCAATCTCACTCTCACAATAAGGTATAAACAGGTCTGTCTAAAGTAAATCAAATACTTACCTGGAAGAAAAAAAATTCTCTGATCATGAAGGTGACTTTCCCAGAGTAAGTCTTATCCTCTTATCCATTGCCCTCCAATGTACTGAACCTTGCAGTTTCTCCAAATGTGGGAATTTCTGCATCATTTGTGGTACTGGGGGACTGTGCACACTCTACCCTGTTTAAAAAAAAGACAATAAAAATAAAGTAAGTTAAACTTGAAATATAACCTGAGAATATAAGAATTCACACAAGAACTAAAAACAATGTACTAGTGCACATAACATGATTGTAGCAACTTGAGAACTGAGATGGAATTACTTAATGCAACGAAACCTTTTTTTTACTAATTGAAAACAGATATGGCAAAATAAAGTTATCAAATATTATGTAAAATATTAGGGTGACTGTAATATCTACCAACAGAAATACTTAAAGTGTGCACTTTTGGTAGAGTATATGAACATTGAGAGTGAGATAGGGATTTACACTAACACTTTTGCTTACCTTTTTAAAAATACAAAACTATTACTGAGAACAAATTATGTCTATACAAAAAATAAGAGTTTGGTAAAATATATGATATATATTATATATATATATTTTTTTTTTTTTCAGATATAGATATAGATATATATCAATGTAGAATTTTCAGAATTTTCAGATATATATATATATGTGTATATATACACACACACACACACACACACACACACAAGTAAGATATATATATCTTTCTTGTTTCACCATTAAGGAGAGTTATATATATGTATGGAGATACACATATACATATATACATGTGTATGTGTGTGTGTGTGTGTGTGTGTATATAGATATACACACACACGATATGGATATATAGATCCATAAAGCATATAAAGGACATATATATCCTTAATGGTGAAAAAAAGAAAGAGAGCTATATAGGAAGTAACAATAGAGAATGCTTTATGGAAGATGTGGTATTTCCATTATGTCTCAGGAGACTAAGTCTACTGGTATTAATGAAAGAGACAATGAACATTAACAAGTAGGGTTAAGTTTCTACAGACTTGGAGTATAACTATGACTCATTTGCCAGCACTTAACACAACATCACAAAAGAAAATGAGAAACAGGAATGATAAGCAAATCATTTACATGTCTTTAAATCTGCAACATGGATACTCTTTTTTTTCCACATTAAAAGACATAAATGTTGATTTCAACTCTTAGGAATCTTTCTCCTTTCCAAGACAGCTCAAATAAATTTGGAACTAAATCTCAATTTTTCATCTTAAATATGTGTTAAGAAACGTTCTTACTATTTATAGAGCTCAATAATTTTAGTTGCTGTTTTAAATATTCATATATTGGAAATCAATTTTAAAAAGAACTCCTTCAACATACATACTTCGTTTTCTCATTTATTTTTATGATTAAGTTTTGTAAAAGTTATGTGCATCTTTTTGAGCAGATTTATTAGAATTGTATACAAATGGGATTAAACATAATTATGGATACTTTAATGACAAATATATCTTAAATAAGTGGACCCCACTTACCATTATATCATAGCAGTTTATCTTAAATATCAGTGTAGAATTTTCAGAAAAACATTTCTATATTCTATGGAATATATAGAGATAAATATACATGTATATGTATATGTGAAGGCATATATACACATAGCTTATTTCACATTAACTTAAAGGTACATATACATGTGTATGTATAGATGCACACATAAACACATAAACATATAAACATTATTTATACTTTTTCAAGTTACTGTGAATTGTTATGAGTATTAGAAATAATAAGAAAAAGATAATTAAAGGTAAATATTATCTCTATCAATGTCAGGAAATTAAAACATATTGAATATTTATATTTGTAAAAAAATATGTATTCTAATGTAATCAGTAAAGTTTATAGACAATTCTATAGCAACTATTTTATCATGAAAATTTTACTTGCATGAAATTTAACTTTTAATAGTAGAAATGTGTCTTCTATTACAGATTTTAAAAACTTAATATGCAATAATTTATCCCTTATTAATGTGACATAATCTTATCTATCTCTTTGGACAGAAAATAAAATATCATACTAAATGCATGCTCATTTCATATGGGAGATTACTGTAACAAATTTGATATTTGTTCAATAAGATTCTCCACTAGAAAACTGTCAGACGCTCCTTATAATTAAGTGGAGACTACAGAAAAAAAGTATTTTATAAAAATTAAGTTTGGGAGCCTGGGGTTGTAACTTAGTGGTAGAGCACTTGTCTTGCACATGTGAGGCACTGGGTTCGATCCTCAGCAACACATAGGAAAAAAAAAAAAAAAGATGTGTGGTGTGTGTGTGTGTGTGTTTATATATGTATATATGTATATTTGTATATATGTGTATATATATATATATATATATATATATATATATATATATATGTATATATATAAATTAAGTATGGGATATGTGACATTTCTAAACTTATGAAAATAAAATAGCATAATTTGATAGTTTGGCAAGCAGAGGGATAAATAGCATTGGGGCATGTATTGGTTCAACTTCAAAATTTTATTTTGGTGTGAATTTTTCCTATTTTATAACAAACATATTTAAGTAGCAATATGAAGTAATTATAAAAATAACACTTTTTATTGTGGAGAGCAAAGAAAATTTAATAGATTTAACAGAATATATTTCTAATAAGTACAAAAAGTGCTAGTTTGAATTTAAGAAGTTTATAGTTTAAATAAATTGAAATGTTTCCAATATAAAAAATAAACTTTTTGTATATTAAACATTGTTACTTTTTTGTTTTTTAAATTAATTTGCAGGCACAAAACCTGGCTATAATATTATATCAAATTTTAATTTACAATACTTTACAGCAAATACAGGAATGTTTTAGGTTTCTTTATTTAAAAAGGTCGAGAAGACTAAGAAACATTTGTATCATTTTGTGGGTGAGGGGATGAGTTCTATGAACCAAACAAGCTAAGATATAAGCCTTTATTTGATTCTATTGGCCAGTACTGGATATTGAAAAATTTTAAAAGATTCACACTAACGAAGAAAAAGAAAGGTTGAGGAATCTTAAATATTAAATCCTAATTCCAAAATTTTTCTTTGGATTTGTGATTAATGCAGCTTACTCCATCTTTAACGATTATTTTTAGAGTATTATTTGGGAAATGTATTACAAACACACACACAACACTAGGATAAATGCACATGACAGGTTTTTTAATATCACAATGAATGTACATTTCACAATGAATGCTTCTTTAATTTATATGTTTGCTTTTTCCATTTGCTCTAATTCATGAGCATAATTTTTCTATCATCTATTTCAGAATCTTAAACCTATGCAATTTAAAGCCAGTTGTGTTTTATTTCATTTGTTAAGGGATTGCTCTACCCATTTTACCTTTCTTAAACCTCTTTTTATTGAGAAACTGCTGTGACTCCATTTTTGCGAAACCAGCCTCTACCTCAGAGTAAAGCCTGTCCAAGGAAGGGGGCGTGACCCTTGTCCTTGGAAAAAACCCACAGAGCACTCCTAGGCACATACCCACCCTGCTGAGTTGTTTGTCTCCAAATAACTGAAGAGATCTGTGGCACCAGGTGTCCCTGACTCAGTTAGGCTAGGTGAAGACCCATAGCAACCCCCTAGCAACCACCAATCAGCATGAGACAAGGAAAATACCTGGGATGCCAGATGACCCTCCCAGTAGTTTATGGTGGTTGATAACATGTTGGGAAACCATGTAGTTTAGCACATACACACCTCATGGCTTAAACCAATCAATTTAAAGGAATCCCTCTCTTGTACTAACCAATCACCCTTACCCAACTTGTTCTTGCCAGTGAATGTGCTAATCAATGTTAAGAGTTGTTGTTTGATTTTCCCACAGTATGGAATGATTTGCTGTGTGATGTTGTGACACATAGGGTATCCCCCCAAAACCTATAAAGTCTCACTGAAAAAAGGACCGGGATTCACTCCCTGGGACCGCAGCATCGGAAATGGTTGTGAGACCAGTCTCGAGCTTGCAATAAAGACTCTTTGTGTGATTGCATCAGATTCGGCTCCTGGAGGTCTATTGGGATCTCACAAATCTGGCATTACAGTATCTATCATGCAATCTCATCCAATTTCAGAGATTTCTACTTTTTGCTTTACCTCTGGTCTTATCCTTTCTTCTCCAGATGTTCCACAGGGTTCTCCATGTACTTATGAAAATGTCTAGTCCAGTGTGGCCAGTTGATTTATGGTTCCTGGCTAGTAGAATGATTGGAGTCATACCTCAAGCAGACTCTGAGCCAGGTGTAGTTTATCCCAACACACGTTACAGTGTTTTCTCAAATTTCTATATTTTCCTAGTTTCTGGAAGCCCTCTATTACACCTCTGTTTATATTCATGAGTATGTCCATTAATCTTTATTTTGTGTTAAGTTCACTTTTACACTTTTTAAAAAATGTTTAATCTTATTTTGACATTTGGAAATTAAAGGTAAGGTTGACACACTGCATTTAGAATTCCACTTTGACCAAATATCAGTGAAGTTTTCCTTTTACACTTTAAAAAATACAATTTTTTTTCTTAAAGTTTTCTCCATTTCCATATCACCCAAATTTCTGAAGAGCTAAAGGCTTTATTCTTCTTGATGAAGTGGCTAGGAAACGATTCTCTGCTTAGGAATAGTGTAGGTAAATAAAAGCCTCTCTGTGTTTCAAGAAAGCTTCCCAGGAGACGAATATTTCCTTTTTGGTGTAATTTCTCATCTCCTGATTCTTCTACGTACTTAGGTTCACTGAGGCAAATATTTTCCAATGATTTTGAACAGTGGTCTGCTTTATTTAAAGGCAAATGAAAGGGTAACAATAAAAATGAAAATTTGAGAGATTATTAAATTCATGTAGCATATAAAGAGTTTCCTCAGCAACCTATGCATAAACATTGACATTGCCTTAGAAGGAAGTAACATGAATTGATTTTCATTCCCAAATTTTTAAATTAATGTATGAATTATATTTTGCTAATAGAACTGCTAATGGTATGGCAGAATCTATTCCTTTTTTTTTTTTTTTTTGACAATAATAAATAAACTTTGAAGGCTGGTGTTGTGGCTCAGCAGCAGAATGCTCACCTAGCAAGTGCGAGGCCCTGGGTTCGATCCTCAGCACCACCTAAAAACAAATAAATAAAATAAACGTTAAAAAAATGAATACACTTTGACATTGAGTCTAAATATGGTTTCATAGCTGATTTTTCTAAAGATGTCTGAGTAAAATTTAAAAAGAGGAGAGCTCAAACACTACCTAAAAATATCAAGAAAATTCAGCTTGGGACTTGCTGAGTATGGTAAAAATGCTGATGAAATTCTTTTTTTTAGCAGGGTAAAAGGACACATGAAAATTGGCATAAATCATTGCATCCTGCTAGAAGAGTCCTTATTGTGCTTAAAAAAGGCATAATTTATTATTCAGCTTTACATTTTTCTGAGTTGTGACTTTATATTTCCATGATATGGTAGTTATTCCTAGAAATTTCAATAGAAAAATTGTTCTAAATGCCTAGAGTTGTTCAACCTTTACCAAGCCTTTTAGTTAACTTTAATATTAGATTATGTTTTTAAATACAGTGTAATCATGTACCAATAGCTAGTAAAATTTTTACTATATGTGAGTTTAAATATTGTCAATGTCTCTAAATTTTTTTAAAACTCTATATATCCATGTTAGAGTTACTAAAAATCCAGAGAAATTGTAATTTCTTCCTGTACACATGGAAATGTACCTTCAATAAAAATATTTTAATCCAAATCTTTCATAGATCAAAGATAGAGATTCCAAGTACCAGCTAAAACCAACTCAAGATACATAGGATAGTGAGACCTCATGAAAAAGAAATCTGTGCTTTGTATTCAGCTACATGATTTTAACCAAATTGAGAAACTTCAGAAATAATTTTGTGCTTCTGTCTGTTTCTATAAAGAAGCTAGTAGATTTCTGACATTTAAGCTTTATTCAGAGCAAGAATTTGCAGTCTGAGTAACTATGGAAATGATGTAACTTTTGTTATAAAATTATGTTGTAGAAATACAAAAGAGATTCAGAGATCCAAATTTAATGACTGTATTTCCAGTTTATATGATTTCTGAGTATTTTAGAAATACTTCTAAAATACACAAATTGTATAATCAATCTTCATTTACAACTTATTGAAATAGGCTGATTGTCCATTAGAACATCTGTATGTATTGCCTTATATGTAAATTTAAATGCTAAGTAAAACATCCAAACACCACAAGTGAATATCATATATATGTAGACTATGTACATGTGTATATATAATGAGACACCATAAGTTTACCAGAAAAACTAAAATTTCAAACAATAACAAAAATGTTACAACATCAGGGTGGGTCCCAGTATTGGAGGGAGAAAGAAGCAACTGGAATTGTCATGCATGCACAATTTGCATATTGACAAAACTGCTTAGCAAAACTTTTTCTGAGTATTTTTAAAAGAGACATATTCATGTATACTTTCTGAAAGAGTAATTAAACCTTTTGGTAAATAACCAACAGAAATAGGTGTGTGAGTGTGTGTGTGTGTGTGTGTGTATGTAGCTCTGCAAAATTAGACTCCAGAGGCCAATTAATATATAATACATAAACATTTAAGTATTTATTATTGTTTACATAATGTAAAAATTCTCACAAATGAAAAGAATGAAGATGAATTTTATAAACACTGAATGAAAGTAGTGATATACACAAAGTATATGTATGAATGCATTCCCACATCCTCATAAAGTTAAAACTAAGCAAAGCAATCTATGCTAATATTAATTCAAATATTGTTTACTCTTTGGGATGGTGGTTAATGACAAGAGAGAAAGCAAAGGAAGACATTTTTTGAGTTGCTTAGGTTTTAAAATTTGATAACTAAATTAGGGGTTTCTAGAGATGTAGAACAAGAAGGATAAACATATGTGTATGATTATAAGAGAAGATTTATTGGGGTGCCTTACATGATCAGAAGCTGGATAGTCCCACACGATGGCCTTCTGTGTACCAGAGAACCAGAGGAACCAATAGTTTCTCAGCAAAAGAAATCAGAAGTTCATAAAAAGAAGAATCAATGCTGCATCCCCAGTCTAAGACTGAAGACCTGGGAACTTCCTGTAGAATTCCTGATCAGAATTCAGATTGGAAGAGTCAAGTAGATGAAGTTCAATGTTAACAGGTGATAACAGCAGCAATCAGTACCTCTGCTCAAGGAAAATTGAGCTTGCATAGGCTTCTGCTTCTTCCTTCTGCTTTTTATTCCATACAGGTCCCTAGCCTATGGAACTGTGCTACCCATATCCCCCTTGGTTTACTATCTTACTTGCCAATCATCTGCGAAACATGCCCAACACACATAGACTAAGTCTCTTAATCCTAGACATCCTTAATCCAATCAAATTGACAATCAAGATAACCCATCACAATATTTTAATCTTACTTATGTTTAAAAATGTTTACTTGTATGAATTTATGTATGTGTGCAATTAAACCATTTGTAAACAACCAGAAACACACATGGGGCCTTGCTAGTAAGTTTTTCATCACTATTAACAAAATACCGGATCGAAACAATTTAGAGGATGAAAATGGACTTATGACTCATGGTTTCAGAAGTTTAGTCCGTGGTTCAACTGACTACATTCAGCCCCATTCAGAACAGCATGGTATTTTGAAAAGCAGAGAGGAAACAAGCCCCGTCATGGGGTGGCCAGGAGGCAGAGAGACTGGAGGAGGAGCCACAGGCACAAGGTATAGTTTCAAAGGCAGGTCTCCAGTGACCCACCCCAATAAGCCATCACACAGTATCCCAGTTACCACCTGGCAGAGCAGCCCTTTTAAATTTGGATGGGCAAATTGGGATATAGCTCTCCTAACCTACTCATTTCACTTACAGTATTTTCGCATGAACACAGGTGCTTTTAGGGGACACCTCATATCCAAACCATAGCAGGTGGTAAGCCTACGTACTTAGGTTCACTGAGGCAAAAAAAAAAAAAAATCACACAATCAAGCACATCCGGAGCAACGTAACTTAGCAAAACCTTTTTAATAAATAAATAAATAGATGGCAGGGGATATACCTCAATGTTAGAGCACTTGTCTGATATGTGAGGCCCTGGAACCAATCACCAGTCAGTACCACCATTACACCCACACAAAAGTGCTTGAGGGATTCAGTTCAGTCCCTCTTCCCCTTGTATCACGTGAGGATACAGCAACAAAAGGCTTTGACCTTGAACTGGGAGAAGCTCAGTCCTGCTAAAACATTGTCCAGTCCAAGGTATTTTGCTACAGCATCACAAGGGACTCATTCATCTGGGAATGCCTCCTTTTCTTCCCCTTTAGGAAGGACACTTTTGCTGGTTCTAGGATTCTTGCTTCTACATTTTGTCCTTTATCACTTTGAATATATCCACCCACTCTTTTCTGAATTCCAGGGCTTCTAATGAGAAGTCCCTGGAAGGAGTGTATGGGAAAATTATGAGGAAGCCTTCCTCCCTCTTAAGCCCATAGGTGTTAAGACTGTGCTCTACCGTGTCTTAGGAAACAGAGCACTTTGTCGTAGTATCAGGATGGGAGTGAGGAGTTACCATATTTGGACACCAATTAATTGGAAGAAAGAGGAATTGAATACCTTGAGTACAGACACAACAGGATTTCCAAAGCCCAGAGTTATTAGAAAGTTTTATACTTGAAATGGCAAGTCCTTTGAAGTACTGTACAAATTTCAATAGGTAAACAAATATCAGCTTTCATAACCCATGGAAGCCAAAAACGCCTTTATTATTGTTATTGTGACATGAAAAAAGTTCTGGAGGCCCCAAAGGGAGATGACCACTGGCTGTGACGGCTAGGAATGATCGGGCCATTTCTTGCTCTGATCTCACAAGGAGTCACTGTGAAGAAGTTTCAAGTGGAAAGTATATAAGAAGGTGGCTGTGACTGGGTTTCTGTCCACAAGTACAGGAAGCTCTTGGTGGTGACCTGTCGGGCTCCCAGATAGTTAGTGCATTTGGTGATTGGTGGCTGACAGTTGGTGGATATGGTCTTTGGGTATTTTTTTTTGGGGGGGGGGGGTTGTTGTTTTGTCTTGTTTTGGTTTTTAATTTTGATTTGCTGTTTTGGTTTGTTTTTTTTTTTTTAAGCTAGCATCCTTAGTTGGTGTTCCTGCTTAGGATGTATAGCCAGAGTAATGGGAGTAGTGTAGCATCCTTGCTGGGGTGGGGCTTCTGCATCGAGTCAGCCTTCATGGATCACTATGAGTTCGTGAGGACCTTTGGGTGTGGCGGGTATGAATAGGTGAACCTAGCCTACCATCACCTCACTGGGGCAGAGGTGGCAGTGAAAGTCCTGAAGTTGGGCTGGGGATGTGGCTCAAGCGGTAGCGCGCTCGCCTGGCATGCGTGCGGCCCAGGTTCGATCCTCAGCACCACATACGAACAGATGTTGTGTCTGCCGATAACTAAAAATAAAATACTACTAAAAATTCTCTCTCTCTCCCTCTCTCTCTCCCCCCCTCTCTCTCACTCTCTCTTTAAAAAAAAAAAAAGAGAGAGAGAGAGAGAAAAGAAAATCCTGAAGTTGGTAGTGCAGAACATTCCAGTCCTCTCGTAACCAAAGGTGTTGATGACCCCGGAGCACCCCAACTTGGTCTGGCTGTTTCAGGTTATTGGCACTGAGAACAACATCTAGATGGTGATGGAGCATGCAGGTTAGGGACGGCTACTTGAGCACATCACCCGCAGCATACAGGAGGAGGCCTGGAGTGTTTTCAGGCAGATTGTGTGCCCTGGGCTACTGCCACGACAAGGGCATCGTTCACCAAGACCTGAAGCCAGAGAACATCATGCTGGATTTCAGGGGCAACATCAAGCTGATTGACTTCGGCACCACCACCAGGTTCAGGGCTGGGCAGAAGCTGAGGAGGTTCTGGGGTACACTCCCCTATCTTGCCCCTGAATCTGTCTTGCAGCTAGAGTATGCGAGGTCCGGGTGGACATGTGGAGCCTGGGGGTCATTCTGTATTTCATGCTGACACGGAGCCTCCCACTTATGGCCAACACCTCTGGGGAATTGCTGATGCAGATTGTTCTGGCAAGGTACAATGTCCCTCACTCTGAGCCCATCAGATCAGGAAGACTCATCCACACAATACTGACTGTGAAGCCCACAAAGCGGCCCAAAGTCAAACAAATCTCTCAGCACCCATGGCTGAAGCCGAGTGAGGAGCATTTACCCCATCAGTGTAGTGAGGCTCTTCCCAAACACCCAGACTCCAAAATAATGGTGCTCCTGGTTAACAGGGATTTTGATCCTTACCAAGCCTGGGTATCTCTGGCCAAGAGAAAGTTTGATGTTGTGATGGCCATCAAACATGATTCTGCAGCACCAGAAAAGCCAGGGGGTAGGGCACATGTTCCAGGGGAAGCCTGCGCCTCTGAGGGTTATGCCTAGCCCCTGCAATGAAGATCTTTCTTGTGCCCCTATCCTCCCAAAAAGGAGCACAAGTGAGCCCACCCTTCACGCCTTGCCCTTCCCTGTGAGTATGAGCTGCCTGAGGAGGCCAAACAGCCAGGGCAGGAGGGCTTAAGAAGGGCCAGCCTGCCTGCCTTTCCCTCAGCTTCCTGCCTGCAGGGGCCCCACTCCTGGCAGATCCTCCCAGTCTCCCTTGGTGCCCTACGTGCCCAAACGCTGGAGGATCCTGGTCAGGTTGGTTGGAACAGCCTGCAGCAGTTCCTCCCAAGATACATCCCCAGGGCAACACGAAGACCACAGGAAGGGCTGGACTAGGAGGATCGCTACCTGTGTCCGAAGACTGTGCTGTTGCATGTCACGTGTCCGCAATAGAGTGCTTCCGAGAGTACAGAGGAGAAATGAGCGGATCAGTAGACAGTGTGGCTCCAGGGAAGTGGAGAGCTGAGCCAGCAGGACCAGCACACAGCCTGCGTCTCCTCTGCCCCCACCTGTGGCAGACACTAGAGACTCTTCTGCCTGGGACACTTCCCCCTGCCCTGCTTCTCTCTGTTCTTTCTTCCACTCTTGAGATGTTTCTTAATAAATTGGTTTCAGTCAAATGTATACTAAAATTTTTGTTTTAAAGATTTTAAAATGGGCTGATTCAAAGAAAGGAGGGGCCTCAGGTTGAGGGCAACTGTCCACCAGCCATCATCTCCCAGGCCTGGACCACTATGCCTCCCTCTCCAGTGTAGATAGACTTCCTCGCCCTTAGAATAGATGGGGACTCACTGGCCTTGAGCCAGGGTAGAACATTCACTTGCTTTGACCTAGTCCAGACAGACCCGCTCCCCTTGGCCTTGTGTGGATGCAGTCTCTCCCCTTGTGCCAGTAGAGACATGACTTTTAGCTGATAACCATGGCCAGGAGGAATCCTTCCTGTGACCTGTGGGCAGGGTGGGTGGGAAATCACACCTGAGAAGACAGGGGAGACCTCAGTGTTCTAGGGCATCATCTTCATGACACTGTGTGTAGGGAAGGAAGAGGTGAGCCAGTGGGCAGGGGCAGGCCTGCCTGCAGCAGTGGCTGGGTGCCTCACCTCTGCCATGCAGCCTCCCCACCCAAAATCATCGCCTCGTGACTATTGCTAAAGCTACTGGGCAGGAAGGACACAGGATTTCAAGAGCGGAGGTGTCAATCCATCTAGTGGATGCAGTTTTACATAAAGGCAAGGTGCAGCAATATGGAGTTGCTCTCACAGTTCTAATAACAGTTCTGTTAAGCCGATTGAGCGCAAATGAAAAATAAAAAATGGTCAGGCTAGTCAAAGGGGCCAGCTTTGGGCACCTTCCATTTCTGATATCTCCACGGGGCTGGCACCCGAGCTGCTCTGATGGCATCTTCCTGCTCTTTCCCCTTCATGGTCAGAAATGAACACCTTGTTGGAAAGTGTATGTCAGTGTTGTGTAGTTTTCAGTGTAGAGATCTTTCACTTCCTTGGTTAGATTTATTTCTAATTTTTTTGAAGTCATTGTGAATCGGAGAGTTTTCCTAATTGTTTTGCAGCAGATTCACTATTGGAGTAAAGGAAATCGACTACCTTATATGTGTTGATACTCTCTCCTACTACTTTGTTGTTTTTTGTTTGTTTTGTTTGTTTTTAATCAGCTATAGAAATCTGGTGAATTTTGAGGGGTCTTTAACATTGAGGATCATGTATTTCTTTTGTATTCCCCTAATTTCTTTCTCTTGGCTGATTGCTTTGGCTAGAGTTTAAAGGTCTATGTTGGATAGCAGTGGGGAGAGCAGACATGCTTTCCTTGTTCCTGATTTTACAGGAAATGCTTTCAGTATTTGTAAGTGTGTTCTCATGGTGTCTTCTTCAAGGGCCTAGCTATTTTTCTGCCCCAAGTTATTTCAGATATTTTTGACATTAGTTCTTTTCTCACTTCCCTTATAGTCACAAAGAAGTTGGTATGAAAATGCAGAAGTTTATAAGGAACTAAATGGAGCAGAAACTCCAGGGATATTCCTGGGAGAATGAATTTCCCATGGGGAATTTCCTAAAGGGGCCATAGTGCAGGGGACCTCAGCATGTGGAAGTGGGAGGTCTGACCAGGAAGACGGATTATTGATGCAGCTCAGTGACTCTGTTGCTCTAGAAATTCAGTAGATCATTTCCCTATGTAGGTCTCAGGTCCCCCTGTATCAGCCAAAGTGAACCTTATATGTTGAAAATGTTCTCCACGATTCCACCAATATAGAAGTGGAAAAGGGTATAATACTCCAAAATAGGCTGAAAAATAGGTATTAAAGAAAGTAAAAATTACTGTTACACTATACAGGGCCCCAAAAGAAAAAGGAATGAGGAGACAGAAGCAGCACATATAAGAAGAGAGAGAAAAGCAGATAGGATGTTTGCTCATTTAGCTTTGAGTGGAGACTCTGTTCATCTCCCACTGCCAGTGGGTTGAAGGAGTGGGGCAGGGGGTGTTCTGCGTAGTTCTTGGATTGCAGTGACCCCACTGCATAAATTACCCAGACAGCTCAGTTCAAATGCATTCTGTATGTTAATATTCAGATCTTAAACCCCAAATCCCAAAATGATGATTAAGGAGGCAGAACATTTGGAGATAATAGAGTACAGATGATGTCATGACAGTAGATCTTCCACGATGGGATTAGTGTCCTTTTAAGAAAACGAAGAGAACCAAGCTCTCTTTCTCTGAGAGTTTAGTAAGAAAAGGTCCCATAAGAACACAATAAGATAGCAACTGTCTGCAAACCAGGAAGAGAGATGACACTAAGAATTGAATATGCTAGCACTTTGATTTTGGACTACCCAACTTCCGGAACTGTGGGAAATAAATTTCTGTGTCAGCCTTACAGTCTACAGTGTTTTGTTATAGAACCTAGAAGACAGTAAAACATACAGTTATATTAATATGTTGTATACAGTATAGCAGCACCATATAACCTTAAGAAACTGTTATGGAGAACCTTCAAAAGTCAATTCTTCGTTATCTTCTGATACCTAAAAAGCTGATTTGATCACTCAACATGATAAATATGTTGAATTATATGGTTGATAAAATGATTTTTGAGTGATATAAAAAACAGCATGGTATGACCATTTATTTTATTTATCCTTTGACTTCTGATACATCCCAAAGGATAACAGAACTAGTTCCACTTGTTCCCATGCTTAATACAGATTTGGCATCAGATCTATTATGTATCTCCACATGGATCAGAATTTAGATGCTTTATCTTAATTCTTCTATTAATATTCTGATCATGTTTGGGAGATATATAGTTCTAATTTGGATGCAGAAAAGGCATGTGCTGATATGGAGTTTTTGACATTCCCTCTTTTTCTCTGAAAAACAGCATCAAAACACACAAGCCAGATATTGGTGAAAGTTCGCAAAACAATCACTCATTCTCTTACTTCATTTATGATATAGCTTTGAATAATCCTGAAAATCTAAGATGATTCCCAAACATCACCTCAAAACATTTTAAGTGATTTAAAGTCAGTTAACCTTTTATACTTTATGAGGATAAAGTCTTACAATTGTTGGCAAATAATCCCATATCTATTAATATATTTTCTGGGATCACAAGTGAAAAATTAAAGCAAAAATTCTGCTTAATATAGTGACAAGTACAGCTGCTATACCCAAAATATTTCAACTATCAGTCATTTAATTTTAAAAAGTGCATTCCTCCATTAATGCATAGTCCAATACAGTTTCTAATATTACAATCATATAGGGATCACATTTGTTTCCATTTAGTATTCATTAAATTCCTTTAAGACTTTAGAGCCGTCAATTAGATGCCTAGGAGTTTAGAAGGAAGATTTGGAATTGTCTTGCACCACTTCTCGTTCTCATTATATTCTATTGCCAGAACTCAGTCATAAGACCCATCTAAATATAAAAGGATTAAGACATGGAAATTCTCTGCCCTTTCTGGAAAAAGAACATGTCGATGTATTAGCACTATTTTTCTATTTATCCATTCCATTGTTTTGAACACCATCTATCAATTAATCCCCTGCTGCACAAAATAGCCTTCTAGGAAACTTACCAAAATTTAGCCCAATCATTTTATTCTACTCAAAAGAATATGGGTCATGATTTAGGAAATGTTTTTGGTCAGGAAGCTATTTATCATATTTTTATCATGTTTTTGGAATCAAATATCAGCTGGGGCTTCAGACATTTTTAGATTTGACTGGACAGGAGGATCAATTTGGCTATTTCACAAGGCAATTGATGCTGATTCACAGGAAGAAATGATGTTGGAAGGAAAACCAGGGGACTTTATGTCACGGTACTCATACTGTTAGTCAAATATCTGAAGGCACTTACCTTCCTAGAAACAGAAAAAGTTTACTTCTGAATAATGAAAACATTTAAAGTACCAAGTTTTCTTTCCCATGTGAAATCCTGGAGTTGGAAAAGAAAACAACAAAATTATATATGTAAAATTAGAAAAAGGGAGATACACAAAAACTAGTTGGCAGCTGTCTAATCCCACTCTCCATAACTCTGAACATTCTTCCTCTGAATATACAGGGTCTTATTGATTCCCCACAGATAGCTCATGGTGTCCTCTTTGATAGAAACTGTATTTCATTTTACCACATGGTCCCTGGATATCACCTAAAAGGCAGACCTATTGTCTTCGTATCTCACCTATGCAGTAGGTATTTGAAATCTACTTACTGATAGTGAGGGGCTCACTGATGAGAAAATAATTCTGGAGGCAATACAATTTTTTTCTACAATAAGAAATAATTGGTTTGTATCCTTCTAGTCAGTTACATATGAACATAATCCCATCAGAGAGCTAATCAAGATAGTATTCTTTATTTTTATATCCATTCCTATATCTACTCCATTATATTTTTAGTGGCTTCTCTGATGCCAAAGCAAACATTTTTCTTGGTTTCAAGACTAATGTTATTAATCCAGTCTGCTTCTAACTTCCCAGTTGAAATATTTAACCAAAGTCACAATCTTCTTCTCATAATGTTTCTTTTGATCTGCTTTATTAAGGTCTATATGAAGACATTACTAAATACGTAAGAAGCATAAAACTCTCGAGCTGTGAGGACATTTCTCAATAAATATTTTGAAGATACAACAGTACTATTATTGTGAAGGTCTGCTGTTGTCATTCCGCTCCTCTCTTTTAATAAGAGAATTTTAACTCTGAAATGAAAACAGGCCACCTCAATGTAGATTATATTTTTGAGCTTCGCTTGGAGGAGATATAGCCAATTTTGACCAGTGGCAGGTTAGTTAATGTAATTTAGGTAAATTCATGATCATCTTATGTGTATAAGAAAAAAGTTGTCAAAGACTGGTCAGTCACTTTGACTATACACAGATAATACCTTATAGTACCTCTTTACTTTCATTGAAAGTACCAGAGAAGAAATATTTCAGCTTCATTGGCAATCAAGCCTCTTTCCCAACAACTCAGCTCTGCCTTTTAGCACAAAAACAGGCGTACACAATGAGTTAAGGAATCAATAACAGCTGTGCTCCAATAAAACTTTATTTACAAGTGAAATGGTAGGATATATTTAACTCATGAACTGGTTTGCCAACCTCTGTTTCAGAGGATGTCATGCAAAATCATACAGGAAACATCAATGTCAGAATGACCTTTGAAAGCAGAAATTATTTCCCAGATGACACAATTCTACTCTAGAAAGTTCCATGAGAAAGAAAACTAATCTTTAAGTTTTTAAGCCAATTTTGGATTCTCTTGGTTATAGCATTTTAGCCTATCCTGATCCTCTTAAAACTTTTCTATTTAAAAGCATTTTTCAAATATCAGTGTTTGCTGTCTCTGAAACTATTTCTCTAGATCTTCTTCATGCTTAGAAAATACTTCTTCTTAGTCTATTATACAAATCATTGTTCTACTATAATTTTACAGATTTTACTAGTTATACCAGTCATGTTCACCTAAGCTTTAAACTATTTACCTATATATGTCAAGTGTCATCATATTTACTAAAATTGAACCAAATTCTTTTTCATAGTATTGACTCCATGGATCTTCATTAACTTGAAATAATACTTTGCAATCAAAAAGTATTTGCAACAGAAAACTTTAACCTTTTTCTCTGACTCAATTTCTGATCAATATAAATAATGGTATGGTTGGAAGCACTTTTTTCTAAGCAAAGAAATGATGTATAATTATCACTGAGTAATAAAATGATGAATAGTTAATTTTAATTGCTATTAAATGATTGGTATATATTTCCCTACGTAGAATGAAAAAATATACTAACTAAACCTTCTGTAATTATGAATATTAAGTGAAAAGACCAGTCATCCATGGAAAGCATTGGAAAAGTCAGCAATCTACTTTGTCACATTTGTCATGTTTCATTTTAAGTAAATTGAATGTTTCTAATCAATTAAAAGGAATTATGTATTCATTAATCAGAAATAAAAATTCAATAGTATCATACTTTCAAAGTTTAAAAGTGCCATCTATTAAACTATTTAAGTACTAAAGCTAAATTTTAAAATATGCATTTAAGGCAATTCTGGAAAGTTTACAATTTTAAATATTATTTAGAGGTATTTCATAGAATCAGAAACACTAGGGTATATTCCATGTACATCATTGTTAAGTTTGACTACAGGATGCATCTTGAGATATTCTGGTGCATTCTTTAAAAAGGATTACCAGGCCATCCATCCACAATTAACCAAAAAAAAAATCCATCACTGCTGGTGCTACACAACCCAAGGCAATCTGCCTGCTTTAAGAAAGACTCAGAAATACAATGAGTATCAGAGAAGGAACTTTACTGGTATTAAGAATGTTGCAGAATTATTCTTGTTGCATACGCCTTATTTTTAGTATCAGCATTTAAATATAAGTTTGTATAAATTCACGATTTATAGAAATCTTGAATCCTAGAACAAAATGTCATGTTTAGATATACATTTTAAGAACACACTTTATAAAGAATTGTGTGTAGGAACTTATATGTGTGATATTAGCATTTGAAAACTAATTTTTTTCAGGTACTAGGAATTGAACCAAGGAACTTAAATGGAAAATTAATTTAATGAAGAAGCAATTAAACTCCCCAAACCTCAATGACTCATTTAATACCATCAATAGAATTTTGCATGGGAAACAAAGAGTTACAGTTGAAGATTAATTCAAACATTCACACTGTAAACACAATTGATAGAAAGTTAATTTTAACAAGACATACAAGTTAAACATTTACAACCAGATATATATGGAGTATGCATATATATACCTAAAATGATCTTGCATATCTCAAAACAGTAAATGATAAAATAACATTATTAATTTACAAGTAAATGAAGATAATTACTTAGTTTTCTATTTGACTAATTTAATATAGAAAGTATTCAACCACATGTTTATTAAAACTAATCATATAAAATAATAATTAGGTGACAAAATGTGTTATTGTTGACAAAATAATGCTATATTTTTCTTCTTCCATCTTTGTATTATTTACAAAATAATTAGTATCTGAGTTCATATTCAATTTGAATTATATATTCTTCCTTCAACTTATATCAATAATTATCACCATCTAGTCATAACAACTATGCACCACTGTATATAAGGAAATTGAGAAATGTTAAGTGAGATTAAATGACAAATCATGTTGTTCTAATATTCAGTTCAATGATCCATGGGAATAAAACATGCACATATATTAAAGTTACATATATAAACTACATACACATACAAATTTATATACATATATAGTTATGGTTTAAATCCCTGGAAAATAAACAATGGAGCAAATGAGCCAGTCACTTAGAAATGAAATGTTCACTGAGTCATCAGATATCTTTTATAACAATATGCAGTATTCTACAATAAATTTAGAAGTTAATATGAGTGGAAAGAAGATAACATTCACGTTAGGGATCTGATTATTTCTGAAACATTGTAAACACAATTTTAAAAATGATGCAATTTCTCTTCCTAGGCTACATGCTGAGAAAAGTCATATATATTAACCAAGAAATAAAATACAAATTAAAAAACACATAAACCAAAGCAAAACACTGTAAAAATAATTTTAATACTCAGCTATGTTATAAATTGAAAAAATTTAACTCTTAAGTGATTCCAGATATTTCAAGGAATAAATAATTTTTATGAAACCATTACAATCAACCACATTAAAGTTTTTTCTAAAATAAGTAATTTGAAATCCATTAGCCAATATGTGTTTTGTCACGTAAATACAGTTGTTAGACTGGGCAAACAGGGAATTTTAAAGTATTGTAAAACAAGAAGAGTATAGAAAGAGTAGAGGAACGTGGAAAATACTGGGGATTAAAATGGAACAGATAATGTTACATGCATTTATGAATAGGTTGAAATGAACTCCATAATTATGTATGACTATAATGTACTAATAAAAAAAAGAATTAGAATAATCAGAACTTTGGCATGACAATCTCAGTTTTAGATAGCAAAAATCCCATTTTATTTATTTATTGCTTTGCTTATTCCTCATTATAAAAATCCCACTTATAGGGAAAGAAAACCAACATGATTTGTGACCAGAGAAAAATCGAGTTGAAATTACTATGTGTATGATTAAAACAAGTTGGCAACTTCAAAACTCAGTTCTTTTCTCAGCAGAATAGGAAATATTATCTCATACAATATATTCAGATTAGACTTTATGCTCTTCTTTTGAAGGACTTATTTTGGACCTATTGTGTATATTCCAAGCTTTTTTACAGCAAAAGCAACATTGTGCATAAGCAATATCAATTATACCTTAAATCTGCTCTAATAAATATGTAATACATTATTATCTCCCTAAAGGGAAGGTGCCATTAGATGTATCGGGGAATTCTATCAGCTAACTAATAGTCCTCGATGAATTGTTATTCTGCTTATATCAAATAGCATTTTAGAATATTAACTGATACAGGATTTAAAACTGTTTAAGACTGAGAATTATAAATTATGACATGTTTGAACTTCTGGGTCAATTATTATAAAAAAAATCTGTAGCAATTAGTGTAAAAACAATGTAGATATTATAAAAAAGGAGATAATATTGATTCCTCGTAAATCAGATGAAAAAAGAGTGACTACCTGAAGACAATCTATACTTTAGAAAGAAAAGAGCTGTTATATAAGCAAATGATGGAGATATTATATTCTAAAGTTTTACACAACATAGGCCAAATATAATGACTTGCAAATTATTGTATGTAATTTTTTAAAATTAGTTAAGAGATTAAAATATTTATTTATACTGTCTTGTAAAAAAACCCAAAGAATTGCCTTTGCTAATGCTATTTTTCATGTGAATTCAAGTTATTACCTTGAGATACTTGATTTGCATAAAGAACTTTATATTTCTAATATGGAAGGTCTGATAACAACAAATTCTATCAATATTTATTTAGGAATGTTATTATCTTGCCTTTGTTTTGATCCCACAATCCCATTCAGTGGACCTAAAGCCTGCATCTAAGCCCTGCCTCTTTAAGTTTCCATGACTTACCAATAGTGTCCACTTGCAAACCAACCTTTAACTCATGGGCCTTTGGGGAATATGCAAGATCCAAACTCTGGCACCATCCTTCATATTACATAATTATTGCATTAATTATATAATATGGAATTAATATGACTATTAATCTATCTTCAAGCTCAGTCTTTTTTCTGCCAGGTCATATATACTGCCAGTTTATATATATCCCAGAAATTGTTCCTCCCAGATAAGTGTAGTTTTATGCCTGTTGACCAATCTCTTTCCAGCATCCCTTACCTGGGCCCTTCCCAGACTCTAGTAATCTCTACTGTACTCAGTATATCAAGGATATATCAGATTTTTAGATTTCTTCTAGATTTGACAAGTGAATGATATAGTACCTGTCTTTAAGTGTCTGGCTTAACTTATGCAACATAATATCCCCCATGTTAAACATGTTACTACAAATGGGAGTATTCTTTTCAATTGCTGAGTAGTATTCAATTGTGCATATATATACTACTGTGTGGATCTCACTTTGCATGTCTCTAAATTTATTCTTGAAATCTGGATGATTTAAATAACATTGTGCTAATTCTGGTACAGAATCCTCTACCTTTTAGGGATGTTATGTTTTTTTGTAGGCTGATTTGCTTATTTAGTGACTTGACTAATTTGGAGAAGTCTCTTGTGCCTCCAAAGTGCAGCCACCAATGTGACTACTCAGACTCTCCAGCCTTAGACATGTACAGTGTCCCTGAATATTTCCTCATCTGGAGGGATGACAGTGTAGGGGTCTCTTTGAATGCTTCTTTCCTGCTCTCACTGTTAAGGTTCTAAATGATCTGCCTCTTTTTGCCTCACAACTAGCTGGTGTCCTCCGATAATTTCTAAATGGTTGCTATGATATTTGTGACAATACATTGGGGCCTAAATTGCTGCACAATCTGATCCAATTAAACTTAAGACACTTTTATAGGGCTTGTTGGCACATTTTAGATTTTCCTGGTTGCTATGCTTAAGAGAACTGACTGTCAAAGATGGATGTGTTAAACTCTCAGTCCCCACCATGTAGTGCAGTTGGGAGTGGGGGAACCTTTGAGAGATATGGCCTAGAAGGATGTTTTTCAGCCATTGAGGGATGCCTTTGAAGAGGATATTGGGACCATGGTTCCTTTCTCTTGCACTCTTTTGCTTCATAGCTGTCACAAGGTGAGCAGATTTGTTCCAGCACACACTCAAGCCTTGATGTATTGCCTTACCCACAGGCCCAAAGCAACAGAGCCTATCAATCACAGTTTATTATCTCTGGCATTTTATTATAGTAAAAGAAACTTGCTAAGACAAAGAGAATGGGGGGGGCTCTTAACTATTTCCTCTTTGGTTTTGTTAAGTTTTTAGTTATCCTACAATTTTCTTGATGCTATGTGGGCCTTCCAAACTCTTCTTGATTATCTAATGCTAAAGCAGCTATTGTTTTTAACATCACCATTAGGCATGAGCTCTCCAAGCTGTCTATTTCAAATTAAATCAATCACTCTTTAGAAAAAACTATGGAGTGCTCTGGTATTATAGACTGTTGTCACTCTTGACAGAAATTCTGCATAACTGCACCAGAACTTGGGGAAGAAGCAGCAATTGCTTCTTATAGAGTGACTGCCCTGCTCTGTGAGTGGGTTTGGCAAGGCAATAGACTCCGGACCTCTCAGTTTTTCCATCTGATATGGAACCTTGAGCCAATGAATGATCTATCTTAAAGACGACACAGGCAATGGTATGCCTACTTTGTCACATCTGAGGTACAGCTTCCAATCAACTAGGGGCACTAGCAGGAAAGAAAGTCCTTCTCTCAGCCATATTTACCTAGAAATAAGATCTTTTATATAATTTTTATATATGTATATAATTTTATATATATAATTTTTTACATTAAGTATATTTTGAAATATTATACATACATACAATAAGTATAACTTGTTCTAATTAGGATCCCATTATTGTGGTTATATGATGTGGAGTTACATTAGTCATGTATTTAAATATGAGGATAAGAAAGATATATCTGATTTATTCTATTACCTTCCCCCCCCTCCTTTACCTTCATTTCCTTTGTCTAGTCCAATGAAGTTCTAATTTTCCCCTCCCTTGTTCTGGATTAGCATCTACTTATCAGAGAGAACATTCTACCTTTGGTTTTGGGGGATTGGGTCATTTCACTTAGCTTGATATTCTCCAGTTCCATCCACTTACCTTCAAATGCCATAATTTCATTCTTCTTTATGGCTGAGAAATATTCCTTATACCAAATTTAGTGAGAAGATCTCATTTAACAAGAAGTTGGAATAGAAATACTGGGGTTATCCCCAGTAGCCTAGTATTCAAGAAAGAGATTAAGAGAACCACTTAATATTGCTTTTCTTACAAAGATCAAATGGATATTATTGAATTATTGCTCCATTTCAATGAATGCTTCAGTTAAAATAGTTGCCTTTTATAATTTTCTCCAGATAACATTTTTTGAGGAAATCCACTATTCTGGAAGAACTTTCATGGGATTTATAAAATACCTATTTCTAACTGACAACATATTCTACCTGAGACAAAGACCAAAATGATATTACTAAATCATTAACTATTTAAATAACATTATGAATACTGGAATTATCATTGAAAATGGATATTTTGTATTAGCAGTTTCTGTTTTCACCCTAAAATATTTTTATTTTCCTAATCACTTTCTGAATACAATTTATTATGCCATTGACCACATTGTGCTGTGTTTGGTGAATCATTGAAACCAGTATAATGATATCTTCAGTTTTCTCTTCAAAATATTTTACTGATACAGAGAGACTACAGAAAGAACTTTCTAACATTACTTTCTGTAATGATAGGAACTTTCCCTATACTGTACAATATGATAACCACTAGGTCAAAATATTCATTGAGCACTTTAAATGTGGTTATTAAAAAGCAAATTAGTTTTGCTTTTATAAATTTTTAATTATTTTATATTATAAATTAATTAATTTACCATAACCATACCTGGTTATCATAGCCTTAGACTCTTCAAGACAGCAAAACTCCAACCATGAGATTAGTTAGAGAAATAAGGACACTCAACAATTTTGTGTTGCTCCACAAAAAAATTATGATTTTTCAGTTTACCTCCTTACATTGAGAAAGGAGAGAAAGTGTGAATTACTAGGAAATGATTTCTTTCAGTAAAGGAAAAGGAGAAATTGGTGAGTTCTTAGCTCACCTATGGTGCTCAAAACTGAACATTAATATTCTTTATAATTTTCAGGAAAAATATTTTTATATATTTAATATCACAATTACATAACCAGCAATAATATACTGGATAAAATATTAAAGATATTAGGTTGTACTAATATTACCAATCCTCACTCTAATAAGGTGATATAATTGTATATCACCAAATTTTATTAAAAGTATTTTAATTAATCTTCACCTCACTCAACAATTAACAATCTTAAAATTTTAAAAATTGAAAGAAAGTGTTTGCACAGCATCTTAGAAGAATGACTCTTCCTAAAAAATAGAGTTATATTATATAGATCTTTATCCCTATAATACCCAGAGAATTATTCTTTTTTAAATACTCGATAACTTTTTACTAGATTATTCAACCTACTAATGCTGTTACCTATGATATATACTTTTATTAACAAGCATGTTTAAATCTGGCATATTTAAATAAGTTTAAATAAGTGTATTAAATAAGTGTATTGACTTGCTTCAAGGAAAATAAATGTGTTTTCTTAAACATTTGTCTTATCTTTTTTAAATGTTGCTAATTTCTTAAACATTTGCAATATTTTTAAAAGATAAGATTTTTTTTTCTCCAAGATGGTAATGCCATCCACAGGAATAACTCAGATGTTCATATGGTATCCTACAGAACAAGAATGGGCAGGGTATAATAGTGGCCTTGGTGAAAGGCAATTTTATGGTCCTTTCCTAGCAACTCTTTCTTCAGCAGGATAATCACATAATTATGAGAAAATATGACAAACTCAGAGTTCTAGCACTATTTTTCTGTCTCTTCCTGCCACTGACTACCTATTCCAAGCAACCATCTTTGTCAAGCAAGAATGAATATGACAAAGTAAACAAAGAAAAGTAAAACCAGGGAGGCCTGCCGAGTCTGCACCTGCTCACTGTCTCCTTCAACATCAACTTCCCTTTTTAACGTTTAACAGTCAATCCCTCCATGCTAAAATAAAACAAAGACAAATCATGCAGTATAGAAACACTACCTCTATAATGTCCTATTTTTTGGCAAATATAAAGAAGTACTAATGGTATCATAAAAAATATAAAAAAGTACTAATGGCTTAGTACTATTATTATACAGTAGTAAACAAAATTTTTTGAGCAAGGTATGAAAATACTATAATTTTCTTGTACATTCACCATATATTTATAAAGGGTTTGAACAAAATTACTATCCATTACAAAAAGTTCTATTACATATTATTGGAAAGGTGCTATGTTCAGTTGCAAATTCAATCATGCTCTAAGTAGTGAAATTGAAGAGACTCTCGATAGAAATTTATTTTTTAAAAAAATCTCTGGTGATTTAAATGTTTTTTGTTCTTAATAGTAACAGAATTTTGAAAACATCTTCATGCACTTTAATTTTTCATTGAGGTAATATTGAAGTGGTTTCTTTAGGAAGAAATCAATTGGCAGTTGGAAACAATCATGAATTTCAAATATAATTTTTTTATTTTACTAGATTAAATGCACACATAGATGATCACATCCCCTAACACAATAGAGATACAGAAAAACATGTAGTGAAGTATATTTGTTAAAGATAAGAAGTACTTTTAAAAAACTCAGAGAAAGTTGTTAATCTTTGAGTTTCTACTAGATACCTTCCTCCCATATAGACTGATTTTACAGTAACCTTCCCTAAGGATGTCAAAGAAAAATAACACCACACAGAGCAAAAGAGGCAAGACCAACTTTATTCAAGACTTTTGCAAGAGGGAAGAGGGATTGAACTCAAGCTGCTGAAAAAGGTGGCAGGATTTTGAAGTTCTAGAGTAAAGTTTGTGAAAAAGTCCTAGGAGAAATAGTAGAGCAGTTGATCAATATGATTAGGCCATCTGTGTTTGCTAATCACTGCTTATCATGGTAAGCTACTACTCTCTCCCAGATACTGGGAGACATGGGTTTCATCTGTCCTGATGATTACATTTCATAGGGGTGGTTCTAAGATTCTTGAGAAGATTAATGCTAGGTTATAATTCTGGAAGAAAATTTATACCTCACAGGTGCAGAGGAAGAATTTAAGATTGCAAGTTTTCCAAATTAAATGATCTAACAAAAGAGGTCAGAGGACTATAGTTTAGGAAGAAATCTGCCTATAGAACAGTCAAGGTGAGGAGAAAGTTGGAGCCATTTTGGTAAAGGACCAAATGATCAGCTGTATATGTTCCCATATGTCATAAAAGAACACTGCAGCAATCATGAAGGTTAGATCTAGAAATAAAATTTTTTATTTTATAAAATATTAGGACCAAATATATAAGAATGTACTATGGGACAGCTCTAGGCTGCACATAAGAGAACTTGGAATATTGCAAGATTATCACCTATTATTCTGGACATTTCCATATGTAGAACATAGCTTCTTGGGGAAGTCAACAGTGCCTAAATTTGTGTATTTGTCTAAATTCATTATGAATTGTCACATTATCTATAAGTAAACTAGGTAAAAAGGAAAACTCATTGTTACTGTATTATTTGATGAATTGTATCTTAATGGGAATTGACAGGAAGAGTGAGATTTGTATCATTTAGGAATCATCAATAGAATTATTTTAACAACAGGGAGTGAATACAGCACAAATCAGGAAAAAAAAGTTAAAATAGAGGCACTACGTAAGCAGCTTATTTTGCAAAAATTCTAACATTTAAAGAACAGGTCATAAGACTTTCCTAGTTGAATGCTGTTTCTGCTGCTCTGATACATGTCGTCACATGGCTTCTCCCTAATTCTCCTAGGGCTTACGCATCTCCTTTACCTAGCAACATAGAGTGTGGTGAGAAGTAACACAAAGCCACATGGCATAGGTAAATTGAGGGAAATACTTTTATCACATTTTTCACAGAAGGGCTGGATATAGTTGTCAAGGTTTTCTGCATGTATTTGAGCTGGGCTCCCTCATTACTATGTAGAAATAACCCCAGAAATACAAAGCAGAGTTTTCATTGAACATCTAATTGAAGATGAAAGTCCACCTTCTTGAAAATGACATCCATCTAGAGGTAAAACTTCCAAATGAATTTATACAAGTTGTATTAAGAGCATAATGATCTATTTGTAAGACTGCAGGAAAACAAAAATTCAATGTCCATTCTATTTTCCATTTATTTAGTATCAAGCACCAGGTAAACACTAAGGCTGCCCATTGTGCTAAGTATTCACAGGCTAGTAAGAAAAGCATGTTTCATCACCATGCCATCTTCTAGAGAAGACACAGTTACAAAAGACATAATACAAAGATACAAAAGTTAATGATGAAGACAATAGTTAATGATACAGAAATTAATTGCAAGGTGGTATTTCCCTACCTAGAATAACAAGAAAAGACTTTTTTGGTGATGCACAATTCAAACATTGGCTGTTAAATGTTTTAAGGAAATATGGAGAGTCAGACTGTTCTATTAAAAAAAAAAATCACAAGTCTGTAAACACAGGCAAAAAAAAAAAGCAAAAACAGAATGTGACATCTTTTGTTAGTTGAAAAGGAGAGCTTTGGCTATAAAATGAAGAATGAGTTGGAACAAAAGGTTGTTATGGACTTTTTAAGACATTTGAACTTCACACCAATGGCAATGGAAATATATTAAGGGGATTTTCACAAGGTCCTGGCATGCTTATTTTTTATACATGCAATCTATGTATATATGTGTATATTACACACAAAAAAAAATTTGTGTTGTTGTAAGAACATTCTGCCAGTCATGTAATATTTACTGAGATGGGTAACTTTGTCAACAAATACATGTTTTAAGAAAAACATTGAAATGTAATTATTTTATATTAAACTTAAGTTATTGATAATTTACTTTGAATTGAACATATGCTTAGAATTGGTTAGTTCAAAAAAATTCACAAATTTTTTTCTAGATAGCTGGTAGACAGGATATCAGCTATCTATCTGTGTGTGTGTGTGTGTGTGTGTGTGTATAAATATATATGTATATATCACACAAATAAAAATTTATTTTGCAGATATTCCTCAAGTTTTAATTTTTGCTACTGGTTTTAGAGAGAAAGAAAGAAAGAAGAACCAGGAAGAAAGAGAGGAGGAGAGAGATCATGTGAGCAAGGTAGTTTTTCTAATTTGATTTACCTTTTTAAAAGATCACATATTTTCATGTGACTTCCAGGGAGTCATAAATAAAAAATTTATAAATTGTACATAATAAAATGAACAAATGAAAAATATGACATGAGAATATAATGATGAGTTCATGTGGCCATATTGAAATAAATGGAAAAAAAAACAAGGAAGGTTATTAGTGTGAGAAACATGTTTTTAAAACTCAGGAGAGTTTGTTAGTGCTGTGAATTTTTCAGTCTGAATGTGAAAGTCTTTGAAAATATGAATCTTTCATTGAAAATTCAGCTATAAGTAAGTTATGCTTATCATTGTTTCAACTGGTTTCTATCACTTTCAAATACAGCAATCAAAATATGTTAGACACACCTTAAGGGAACCCAGTACTACAATAAGAACTCATTTTCCAGTCTACATGTAACCATGATGATATCCAAATGATTGCTTTATTTGCATCATAATAATCATGGGAAAAACAATAAGTAATACAAAGAATAAAGTAGAAAAAGAAAAAGAATATTTTTATTTATAGTATTACACTAATGCTATCACATCAGAGAATATATTGAAAATCTTAAGAATACTTTTTGTTATCACAATCCTACAATCCTTCTCCTTATCTGCATAAATTAAGCCCTTTTATTGATTGCAATTTTGAATGTCATCTAATGGCCATAGCCCCTGTAAACCTAGAAATACATGTACACATACATGCACGCACACACACACACACACACACACACACACTGATGCACAAAAAATCGTATCGAAATTTTCATTGTCAATACAAATGCTGACAGAGTAAAGTCTTATATTAGTTAATGATTGCATAAAGAAATTAATCTTATGGGAAAACATGATTTTTAAAAATCTCTATTAGCAAAATAATTTGATGAATGTTATATTTAAAAGTAAATAGATTAATCTTTCCCTTGCAAAAACACGGTACTATAATATACATACATCCTTAGCATATAAAATACATATTTTTATTATCTGAAATAGTATGTTGTCAAAAAGTGTATGAAATATTTTATTGGTTTGTATTTCCTGTTCTTTGATGTAGTGTGATTTTTTAAACTCTGTTCAGGGATTTCTTCTGGCAACTGTCTTAGTTGTGCTATCCTAAAACAACTTCCAAGGAAGTATAAACTCTGTTTTCTTACTAATTCCCCCATGGAGTCTATGGCACACAACATGAGCCCTATAATCTGCTATAGAGCAATACTGTATAAATGATGTTTACCTGCATACATTTTTTATGGCCATTTGGAGTCTTCGATTCTGCAGGGAACCCATTTCACTTTTACCCTGGGATCTTTTTTTCATCATGATTAAACAAAGCCTCCCTCACTAGCACAGCTGAGATAAAAGGATTTGTTGGGCCTCTATCACATCAGGCAGGTGATGACAGATCCCCATCTATTTCAGGAACAAACTTCAAACTAGCCACAGGTGATTTCCTTTCCATGCTGAATGGCGCAGCAGAGGTTATATTTCCCACAACAGCAATCACCAGCTTATTATTTAGCTTCAAAAACAAGTAAAAGCTCAAAGATTTTATACTATGAGCAGATACAAAGAAAAGGAAATACATATAATTCTCTTGAATTTATTTTTTATTTATTTTTAAATCTAATTTGTTATATATGACAGCAAAATGCACAATTCATATTACACATATAGAGCACAATTTTTCATATCTCTGATTATGTATTAAGTATATTCACACTATTTGTGTCTTCATACATGCACTTAGGGTAATGATGTCTAACTAATTCTACCGAATTTCCTACCCTCCAGACCTCTCCCTTCTCCTCCCTCCCCTTTGCCCTATCTAAAGTTCCTTCATTCCTCCCATGCTCCCCCACCCATTGCCATTATGAGTCAGCATCCTCATATCAAAGAAAACATTCAGCCTTTGGTTTTTTGGGATTGGCTTACTTAGCATTATATTCTCCAACTCCATCCATTTACCTGCAAACACCATGATTTTATTCTCTTTTAATACTGAGTAATATTTAATTGTGTATATATACCAAAGTTTCCCTATCCATTCATCTACTGAAGGACATGTGGGCTGGTGCCATGATTTAGCTATTATGAATTGTGCTGCTATAAACATTGATGTGGCTGTGTCCCTGTAGTACACTGTTTTTAAGTCCTTTGGGTGTAGACCCAGAAGTGGGATAGCTGGGTCAAATGGTGGTTCCATTCCAAGTTTCCCAAGGAATCTCCATACTGCTTTCCAGATTGACTGAACCAATTTGCAGTCCCACTAGCAATGTATGAGTGTGCCTTTTTCCCCACATCCTCGACAACACTTATTGTTGTTTGATTTCTTGATAGCTGCCTTTCTGACTAGAGTGAGATGAAATCTTAGAGGAATGCAAATCTAAACTACTCTAATTGCTGGAGATGTTAAACATTTTTTCATATGTTTGTTGATTGATTGTGTATCCTCTTCTGAGAAGTGTCTGTTCAGTTCCTTGGCACAGTTATTAATTGGGTTGTTTTGGGGGTGTTAATTCTTGAGTGCTTTATATATCCTAGAGATTAGTGCTCTATCTGATGTGCTTTTGGTGAAGATTTGTTCCCATTCTGTAGACTCTCTATTCACCTCAATGTGATTATTTCTTTTGCTGAGAAGAAGCTTTTTAGTTTGAATCCATCCCATTTACTGATTCTTGGTTTAAATTCTTGTGCTATAAGAGTCTTATTAAGGGAGTTGGGGCTTAATGTGACATGATGCAGATTTGGGCCTACTTTTTATTACATTAGGCACAAAGTCTCTGTTTTATTTCCTAGGTCCTTGATCCACTTTGAGTTGAGTTTTGTGCATGGTAAGAGATAAAGGTTTAATTTCACTTTGTTACATGTGGATTTCCAATTTTCCCAGCACCATTTAAGAGTGTCTTTTCTCTAATATGTTTTTGGCACCTTTGTCTAATATGAGATAACTGTAATGATATGGGTTAGTCTCTGTGTCCTCTATTCTATAACATTGGTCTACAGGCCTATTTTGGTGCTAAATACCATTGCTATTTTTGTTACTATTGCTCTGTAATTTAGTTTAAGGTCTGGAAAAATAATGCCACCAGCTTCATTCTTATTGCTTTGGCTGTGCTGGGTCTCATATTTTCAGATTAATTTTATGATTGGTCTTTCTATTTCTGTGAGGAATGTCATTGGGATTTTGTTTGGAATTACATTGAATCTGTATAGTGCATTTGGTAGTATGGTCATTTTGACAATATTAATTCTACCTATCCAAGAACAAAGTAGATCTTTCCATCTTCCAAAGTTTTCTTTAATTTCTTTCTTTAGGATTATGTGGTTTTCATTGTATAGGTCTTTAATCTCTTTCATTAAGTTGATTGCCAAGTATTTTTTTGTTTGTTTTGTTTTGAGACTTGTAAATGGTGTGATTTTCCTAGTTTCTCTGAGGATTTGTCGCTGATGTACAGAAATGCCTTTGATTTGTGAGTGTTGATTTTATATCCTGCTGCTTTGCTGAATTCATTTATTAGTTCTAGAAGTTATCTGGTGGAATGCTTTGGGTCTTCTAGGTATAGAATCATATCATCGGCAAATAGTGATTATTTGAGTTCTTCTTTCCTATCCATATCCTTTTAATTTATTTTGTCTATCTAATCGCTCTGGCTAGAGTTTGAAGAACTATGTTAAATAGAAGTGGTGAAAGAGGGCATCCCTGTCTTGTTCCAGTTTTTACAAGGAATGCTTTCAATATTTCTCCATTCAGAATGATATTTGCCTGGGGCTTAGCATGGATAGATAACAGGAATATATCTCAACATTGTAGAAGTTATCCCTAGTTTTTCTAGTGTTTTGAACATGAAGAGGTGCTATATTTTGTCAAATGCTTTCTCTGCATCTATTGAGATGAGCATATGATTCTTATCTGAGTTTATTGATGTGATGAATTACATTTATTGATTTCCATATGTTTTACCAACATCCCTGGGATGAACCCTACTTGATCATGGTACAGATCTTTTTGATGTTTTTGTATTCAATTCACCAGAATTTTATTGAGAATTTTTGCATCTGTATTCATTAGAGATATTTGTCTGAAATTTTCTTTCTTCAATGTGTCTTTGTCTGATTTTGGATTCAGGGTGATATTGTCATCATAGAATGTGTTTGGAAGTGTTTCCTCTTTTTCTATTTCATGAGATAATTTGAGGAGTATTGGTATTAGTTCTTCTTTAAAGATGTTGAAGAACTCAGCTGTGTATCCATCAGGTCTTGGGCTTTTCTTGGTTGGTAGGCTTCTATTGGCATCCTCTATTTTCTTCTTGAACTTGATCTGTTTAAATTGTGTAAATAATCCTGATTTAGTTTGGGCATATCATATGCCTCTAGGAATTCATTGATTCCTTGGGTATTGTCTATTTTTATTGGAGTACAAATTTTCAAAATAATCTCCATCTTCTGTATTTCTGTCGTATCCATCGTAATATTTCCTTTTTCATCATGGATATTAGTAATTTGAGTTCTCTCTCTCCTTCTCTTCATTAGCATGGCTAATGGTTTGTTAATTTTATTTATTTTTTCAAAGAACCAACTTTTTATTTTGTCAATTTTTTCAATTGTTCCTTTTGTTTAAATTTCTTTGATTTCAGCTCTGATTTTAATTATTTCTTCTCTTCTACTGCTTTTGGTGTTTATTTGTTCTTCTTTTTCTAGGGCTTTGAGATGTAACATTAGGTCATTTATTTGTTGACTTTTTCTTCTTTGAAGGAGTGAACTCTACAAAATGAACATTCCTCTTAGAACTATCTTCATAATGTCCCAGAGAATTCGATATGTTGTATCAGTATACTCATTTACCTCTAAGAATTTTTTAATCTCCTCCTTGATATCTTTTGCAATCTATAGCATATTATTTAGTCTCCAGGTGTTGGAGTAGATTTTTTATTTTATTAATGATTTCTAATTCCACTCCATGTGGTCTGATAGAATGCAGGGTAGTATCTCTAGTTTTTTGTATTTACTAAGAGTTCCTTTGTGGCATAATATATGGTCTGTTTTAGAGAAGGATCCATGTGCTGCTGAGAATAAAGTGTATTCACTCATTGATGGATAATATATCCTATATATATCAGTTAAGTCTAAGTTTTTGATTATATTATTGAGTTCTATAGTTTCTTTGTTTAGCTTTTGTTTGGAAGATCTCTCCAATGGTGAAAGAGGTGTGTTAAAGTCACCCAGAATTATTATGTTGTAACTCTTAAACTTGAGAAGAGTTTGATTGATGAACGTAGATGCTCCATTGTTTGGGGCATATATATTTATAATTGTTATGTCTTGTTGATGTATGGTTCCCTTAAGCAGTATGAAATGTCCATCTTTATCCCTATTAACTTTGGCTTGAAATCTACTTTATTTGATATGATGATGGAAACCCCTACATGTTGAAATCTACTTTATTTGATATGATAATGGAAACCCCTGCATATTTATGCAGACCATGTGAATGATATATTTTATCCCAACCTTTCACCTTTAGTCTGTGGACGTCTTTTCCTGTGAGATGAGTCTCTTGAAGGCAGCATATTGTTTGATAGACTGGATTTTTAAAAAACAACCTATCTATGACTTTTTATTGGTGAGTTTAGGCCATTAATTAACATTCAGGGTTATTATTGAGACATGATTTGTATTTCTGGTCATTTTTGTTTATTTTTTGGTCTTTAACTTGACTTGGTTTCTACTTTGGCTGGCTTTTCCTTTATTGTAGTTCTTCCCTTTGCAGATTATCATTGTTGTTTTTCATTTCCTCCTCATGGAATATTTTGCCAAGAATGTTCTGTAGTGCAGGCTTTCTTGCTGTAAATTCTTTTAGCTTTTGTTTATCATGGAAGGTTTTCATTACATCATCAAGTCTGAAGCCTAATTTTGCTGAATATAAGATTCTTAGTTGGCATCCATTATCCTTTAGAGCTTGGTATATGTTGTTCCAGGATCTCCTAGCTTTGAGGGTCTTGGTTGAAAAATATGCTGAGATCCGAATTTTTCTTCCCTTATGTGAAATCTGATTTTCTTCTCTTGTGGCCTTTAAAATTCTATCCTTATATATATTCATTATAATGTGTCTTGGCATATATCTGTTGTATATTTGGTGTCCTGTAGGCCTCTTGTATTTGATTTTCCAATTCATTCTTCATACTTGGGAAATTTTCTGATATTATTGCATTGAAGAGATTGTGCATTCCTTTGGTTTGAACCTTCCTCTATCCCAATGAGTCTTAAATTTAGTCTTTTGATGGTATCCCAAAATTCTTGGATATTCTGTTCATGGTTTCTTACCATCTTCAATGTGAGCTCAACTTTATTTTCAAGATTCTATATTTTGTCTCTATTGTCTGTGGTTCTGTGTTCCAAGTGATCTAGTCTGTTGGTGATGTTTTCTATTGAGTTTCTTATTTGTCTTATTATTTCTTTCAATTCAAGGATTTCTGTTCGGTTTTTTTCTTCTCAGAATCTCTTTCTTGCTCCTTTTATTTGCTCTCTTATCTCTTTGTTGGTGTGATTGATGGTCACCTGTATTTGTTCTCTTATATCTCTGTTGGAGTGATCGATTTTGCTCACTTAGGTCGTCCTGTAATTTTCAGATCATTTTAGTTATGTATATTCTGAATTCCTTCTCTAACATTTCATTTACTGCACTATCTATGGATTCTATTTTTGTAGTATCTTGGTTTGTTTGGCTACTTTTCTCCTTTTTTTTTTTTTTCCATGATGTCTATGCGTCTTCCTCTCTTGCAGTATAGATCCAAGGTAACATAGCTTCTGCCCTATTGTCTTATAGGGTCCCTATGGGTTACCAATACCTCACCTTTAAGGGGGATATCAATATCACAGTACTCAGTGTACCCAATGTGCAGCCCTAGATCAGTTATCTTCTATTTTTACATTCACAGTTTTGTTGCTATAATCAGAAATGGTAAGTTTTGTTATCTTCTACCATATAAATCAATAGGTTTGAGTAATGGTTTACAGTGGGACGGGGGGCTGGCTGAGATGTTTATGAGGTAGGATGTGAGAATATAGAGATATTGTATTATATGACTAGTGAAAGGGTAATCATAAGAAGTTGGCTATTAGTAGAAGAAACGAGAGAGAGGCAACCCCATGCAACATCCCCTGTTACCTGAGCAACAGGATAACTATTAGAACTCCTAGTAGAAACATCTCCGGTGCAGCTAGGCCAACTGGGACCCTGATGACATCTTACCAGGTCCTTAGTATTGTCCCTTGATCGATGCGGCCATATCCCAGTTTTGTGGCAGTGGCAACCTCAAGCCTATATGTACTCTGATGTTTGGCTGTGGAGCCATGCTTTGGTGAATCAGGAACCCCAGTACGGGGTGCTTCCCCACACAGGCCTCTCTGGGTTGCCAGGTCACCTCTTGAATTTTTAAATAAACATACTATATTATTAATTTTGCAAAGACATTTTGATGACTTACTCATTATCAATATTGGGGATGGACAGATCAATTTAAAGCCATATACAGCTGAGCAGGCACAGTGTTAGAAAGATGCATCTCTATACTTTATTAAAATATCTATCTACCTACTCTACACAAAGCATATGCTCTTGCTGAAGTTATAATCCATAGAAAAAGAATATCTCCTAAAATATAAGTTTATGTAAGATGACATAAGTCTTCTTATGTCTTCAAGACCACAAGAGAATATGAAGATATGATTATATTTCAAAATTCAAAAATCAGTGTCAATATATCAAAATGTTAGATTCCCCACGTGATGGATATATGTCAATGTTGTTTGCATTTGTTCTGGAATTTACTCTGCTATAACCTTTTTGAGGTTGTTAAAAAACCTACTAAAGGTAACAGAATTGGACATTTATGATTTGCAATGAAATCATTTTGTTTCTTTGTGAAAAAGAGCATCACTCATGATTTATATCTTGTCAGCTATTTCACTGGATTATCTTTTAATTAATTTGATTTTCAACTTCTTGTATTGCTTTAGCAGCACAAAATTTTTGTCCTCCAATTCTTTCCATTAAATCACTTGTTATAAATGACAATTTGACATGTTGTGTAGTCAACACTGTATTAAGGAAATTAATGCATTTTTCTTAATTAAAAGAAATATCTAAAATGCTCAATTGCTAACATACATTGAGATTCACAGAGGGGCATGCAATTTCCACACAAATTGGAGAATGTCAACACTGCTCTAATTGCTTTAATGAAACAATTTAATATCTTGATGAAACAAATTTCATTGTTACGATTTTATGAAGAATCTTATAAAATATTAGAAAATGGTATATATAGTACTAATAGAAAGAGTCATATTCTATGACTCTGAACTTCATCCCAAGTATAGCCACAGATGTTGAGCAAAGTCTATCAAACATTTATTCAGTACATATGTATGAGAAACATGGAACAATATAATGAACTAGTGAGGAAAAAATAACTATGAGGAGAAAAATAAATTGGAGAGTTTTCTCTAAAAATCATATTAACTGTATCTGATTATACCTTACTTTAAAAGATGGCATGATAAGATATTCATCTCTCAGGTATGTCTAAGTAAAAAAAAATTACTAATGTAAGCAAGAGGAAATATTTTGATGATACTATCCAGAAAAATTATATACCATTCTTAAATTCTAAATTTAAGAAATTACTTACTTAGGCATGTATCCATTCTATTGTCCAATAAATATCTTTGGTTATCTATACAATGGCCTCATCTTGTGCAATGATGTCAAAAACAAGAGAGAGATACAAAAAATTTGAAAACAGAAAGATTAGTCTTATGATAGTTTATAAAATAAACTATATAAAAATATATAAAATAAACTATATAAACTTATAAACTTATATATATAAACTTATAATATAAATATAAACTTATAATATATATATAAACTTATAATAGTTTATAAAAGATTATACTACTATTATACTACTATTCATACTACTATTATTACTCTAATGATTAAAATAATGGTGGCCATTCACTAAGTACTTATCCCAATAAAATTTTCAGGAAGAAAGTGTATCATGCTATCTAGTCAAAGTTTCTGTGGTTAGGTTCAGATATGCATTGTTTTAATTACTGGTACATGCTTGAGCAAGCTACTTCACTTTTCCACAACTAAATTTAAATGATAATAGAGTTGTAAGTTGGGATAAGTGAGATGAGACTTTACATGCTTGAAATTAGCACCTGGAAAATAAGAACCAAGCAATAAATTTTAGGTATTGTTATCTACATCAGAAATCTTCAAAATTTTTGTGAATACGTTTTCTAGAATATTAGAAAAAGTAATATTAAAAATTTAAAAATGGAGCTTAAATGTATGAAATGTCAGTGAATTGTCATAGCAATTTGATATTCTCCATAATTCTTAGAATAATAAAAAGATTCTTTGAGTTTCTTAAATATTGAATAGCACTTTTTCCTTAATATAATAAAAACAATAAGTGCTGGCGAGGATGCGAGAAAAAGATACACTCATACATTGCTGGAGGAACTGCAAATTGGTGCAGCCAATTTGGAAAGCAGTATGGAGATTCCTTGGAAAGCTGGGAATGGAACCACCATTTGACCCAGCTATTCCCCTTCTTGGACTATACCCAAAAGACCTAAAAAGAGCATACTACAGGGACATAGCCACATCAATGTTTATAGCAGCACAATTCACAATAGCTAGATTGTGGAACTAACCTAAAGCCCTTCAATAGATGAATGGATTAAAAAAATGTGGCATTTATACACAATGGAATATTACTCAGCACTAAAAAATAACAAGAGCATGGCATTTGCAGGGAAATGGATGGCATTAGAGCAGATTATGCTAAGTGAAGTTAGCCAATCCCTAAAAAACAAATGCCGAATGTCTTCTCTGATATAAGGCGGGTGACTCAAAATGGGATAGGGAGGAAGAGCATGATAAGAAGACTACCACTAAATAGGGAAGAGAGGTGGGAGGAAAAAAGAGGGAAAATGGGGAGTTGCACGGAAGATGGAAGGAGAACCTCATCGTTATACAGAATACATATATGATGTTGTGATGAGAAAAAGAAAAAAAAGTGTGTCACATTAGATTGGATAGAGAGAAATGATGGGAGGGGAGGGGAGGAGTAGGGGGGATAGGAAGGGCAGCAGAATAGACATTATGATTGCTGTATGTATATAGGTGACTATGACCACTGTGATTCTGCAATCTGTACATTTAGAAAAATGAGAAATTATACCCCAACAAATCAAATGTATGCATTGCCAAGATCATTGTAATGTCATGTGTAGCTAATAAAAAAAATAAAATAAAAAATAAAAAGTATATATATAATAAGTTGGATCTGGACTGATCCTTGAAGTCTCGTGTGTTGAAGACTTAGTGCCCAATATAGAGTTGGGGCTTTGGGGAAGTGATTGGATCACGAAGACTTTACACTCACCAGTGGACCAATCCAATGATGGACTTGTACTTGGATGGCATCATTGAAAACGAAGGAGGTGGGACCTGGTTGACACAGTTCCTTTGTGGGTCTACATCTTTTCCCCAGCACTATCCTGTCTCTGCTCCCTGACTACAATGAAGTAAGCTGCTTTGCTCTGCTATACCCTTCTGGCAGGATGTTCTGCCTCACTTAAGGCCCAAAGCAATGGAAAGAGCTGACCATGTACTAAAACCTCTGAACCCTTAGTCAAAATAAATCTTTTCTCCTATAAGTTGTTTTTCTTAGATATTTAGTCATGGTGATGGAGATCTAACACATGTAGTTTAAATTTTACTTGTCCCACAAATTTTTTCCACATTTCTTACATATTTTGGTGTGGAGTAATTACTTCTAAACTTTTCCACAATGGTTAGAGTGTATTCTAAAAAATGTTTTTGAATGAGTTATCACCATATTCCAGATTAGTAAAAAAATAGGTCATAACCACATAAATTAATTACAAATTTTACAAATATTAAACATATAGGGTAAAATTTTATTAAGAATAAAATTAGATTTTCTTACTTTGTGTGTACTTAGATGAAAATTACTCATAACTACAATTAAATAGGATCAACATTCTTCCATTTTTTTTTTCAATTTGGTGACTAGTAAGTACCAACAGAAAATTTAAATAAATGGATAGAAATGGAATGAGTTTGAATATCACCATGTTAGTCAGTCTCTGAACTTGAAGTTTATGGTCCTTAAAGTATATTGTAACCTATCAGAGTATATGCCTCTTGGCCTTTTCATTGACAGCTCAGAAAAAGTAGTCTTTCAGTACACTGAAACAAAGAATCAATAAATGAAACCAATCAACTTGTAAAATAATATGCTACCCAATCATTTGTGAAAATGTAACAGGAGGCTGCAATTTATGACAATTGAGTTTGGAAAGGAGAACCTAAAGAAGAGTTTCTGGAGGATCTTTATTATGAATAAGTACATGAACGTTGAAGTGCTAAAGATGTTATTTCACAATACTTTCCATATCCTAATAATCATGAAAATGTTTTCATGTACCTGAGGAGAAAATATGTCTGTTTTGAAGGTAGTCACATTTTGCTTTATCCTCAGAACAGTCCTGTAAGTAGATAACCTTGTGTTCTATGTTCATAGATGAAGGATCAATGGAGTGTAGAGATTAGATAATTTGGTAAGGTCACACAACTATTGCATGGCTGAGTTGGGATCTATGCCAAGGAAGTGTGACCTTAGGATTTAATGCATACCACCACTTATGCTGACTAAAACGTGCCTGAGCTACTATATTAAGATTCTCAGTAAAAAGAGACCTTGTATAATTTCAAGACAGGTTGAAATTTTGTTAGGACACAGAAGGTAGAGCATTTTGGAAGAGGACAATAGCATCTAGGAAAAAGAACTCAGTATATTGCTCCACCAATTATGAGATTAAATTATTCCAAACACTTGTATACTTCATGATAATAAAAGTTTTTAAACTTCTGAAATCTGGATTTACATTGCAATGAGTGTATAACAGTCTAATTTGAAGGGTTTCTCTTTTTAGCGAAACCTAATATACATGTATACATCAATTGATAACATAAGATCTAAAATAGGAAACCAAAGAACAAGAAATTTCAATGTAACCTGTGTGAGTTTCCATAAGATAATAATATATAACAAAATTTTGAGGACCCAAACTTCATTTTAGTTAGAATTGCTATTCATATGTATGAAGATTTCATACCCATTTTTAATGCCATGTAATATTTTCACCTCCTTACTAATTGGTAGAGATAATGAAATATCAATTATTTTCATCAATATTAATACCTCTCAAAATCATTATGAGTATTCTGCCAAACTTAAGTTCCTGGGCTACAAACTTTAAAAGTTAAGAAATATTAAAGCGGAAACAATAAAAATGTAATATTTTAGTCTAGACTCTTGGATTTTAACAAATATAATCTTCAGAAATTATACATTTTCAAGATCCAAATTAATTTTAAGACATAATAAGTTGGTAAATTGCAGTGTAATAGCATCCTGAGGAAGCAAATGTAATGATCTGTTCAACTGGAAATAAAGTGAAGATATTTCTAATTTTTAAAATTATCTTAAATTCATGCTTTAATGACTCATTTACCACAGAATCAATTGTTTTTTCTTAGTAATATATACTACAATTAAATATTTGCATAAAAATGTCATTTAATTAACTATATTTCCCAATGTTGATACTGTTTCCTCTAAAATTATTACTAGTTTTATAGATTTTTATGGCAACTCATTTTTATTATCATGAAGTATACAAGTGTTTGGTTTTTTTGCTATATGTTAAATATGCTTTTATCTTTACATCATCAATAAATACATTTGAGGAAATTAAATTAGAATGTAGTGTCTTTTAGTTATGTTAGCTCAACACAATCTCCTACATCATGTATATCTTTCCAGATCTTTTGCTGCCCAAAAGTTAATGTTACTTTGAGATTAAGGGATATTTCAAATGATGTTCTGCTCTGCTCAGGATATTTGCTTCCTTCATTAACTTTCTCATTACAGTGATAATATTTTCCCTAATTATAAAATTAATTTCTTTGTTCTAAAAGAAAATTGTGAAAATATTCAAGGGAAAACAAAGTATGACTAATCAAAATAACAGATAAGGTTTCATTTCACTTTAGAATATAATGTATAAGTGATATAGATATAGCAATGCATTCTTCTTCTAAATATTTAATAATTTCATTATCATTTCTACCATCAAAATTAATGAAATATTTTAATAGCTCCTAGTTAACTAAAAATAGTCATAATTACTCCTTATTTTTTGAATTACAAACCTATGTTTTCAAATTTCGAAGTTTTCCCCTTTATTAAAATGCTTTGATATTGACATTTTTTTAAATCAAGGACTATCTTCAGTAATGTATGAAAGTCTATTTATATCAGCTTTATGAAAGCATTAATGTCTTATTATTTGACAGCTAAAAACTAATTATGTTGTAGAAATTAAAAATGGTCCTTGTCCTTGAATCAGCTACATGATGCTTAGAAATCTACTGAATAAATTGAATTAAATAAACTTTGAGAATATTTGCTTTTAAAAATATCTAATCAAATATGTGTATCTCTGTGCAAACTCCAAATACCATTACGTATTCATAATGAAGTAGGGCACAGATTATACAGAATCAGATAATTTGAAAGACTCTCAAAACATCACAGGATACACTCATGTAAGGACTGGATAAAAGCAAAAGATATGTGATAGCAGGAGAAAGAAACTCAGGTGTTATAAACAGGTCCCCAAACTTAACTACTTGATGAGTAGTTAACATGCTTTAAAGTTAGATTATTTACCACTGACATATGTATGAAATACCTCGATTTCAGGCAAAAAATTACAACTAAGTATTTTATATGCTGCTAATCACATAGTTAAAGCCAGACTTTGTAACAGGTTAAACTACATTAATCTATCCATCTAGACAAAAATTCAGAAAAGTTAGTGCAGCCTCTTCCTGGAATCGTTCAAACTGTTAACAGATAACTCTCTAACTAGAGCATTCTTATCCTTGGTCAAACATTTACAATAAAACCTCCAGGTGCCCTGAGGTTTTCACAGAGCTTCTAGACCCTTTGAGATATATTGTCCATTATACAATTTTAAAATTTATAAAATTATTAGGATGGAGTGTGTAGGAAAGATGACAAGTAATAAACGGTGTCAGTGCATTACTGGAAAACAGAAAAGGAAGAAAGAATTTAATATACCATGGAGAGAAGCAGTTATGTAACTTTTCACAAGGGTAGCAGTAGGAAAATTAAGTAGCAGGAGCAAATAAATCAAATGCAAAGCAGAAATAATTTGGTAGTAAATGAAAAGAAATCATGATACATCAAAATTTGTCAGACATATATTGTTATATTGTGTGCATGTACAAATATGTGAACTACAATTCCCATCACTATTTATAACTATAATGCACTAGTAAAAAATGTGGGGAAAAAGAGACCTAAAAAAACTTTAAAATGTAGGAATGAAATCTTAATACAATTTTTAAAAATTTGTCAAATGCAACTAAATCACTATTACAAATGAAATTTTTGCACTAAATATCTACACTAAAATGAAGATCTGAAGTCATGATCTCTCCTACCTGAAATAAGTGAAACAAGATAAATTTAACTTAGATAAAAGAATATAATGAAAACAAATGTTACAGTAGAAATCAATGACATATGAAACAAAAATAAAATATAAATTCATTAAACTCAGATAAATATTTTAGAGAAAATATATAAAATTGACAAACTTCTGTATAGAATGATAACATAAAGAAATGACAAAAATTATCAGCAGTGGGTGTGAGAGAAGTGACCCCATGATAGATTCTAATATAAAAAAATCTAATAAAAGAATATTATTGACAACTTTACACCATTAAATTTGACAACTTGATCAAATGAACAAATGAAATACACAAACTACCACGATTCAGTAATAAACGTATCACCTGAGTAGCCTTAACTACCTTGAAATTACAGCTCAAAATCTTAAAAATGAAATGACAGACTCAGCTGATACAGTAAAATAAATTATTTATTTACAATACATTTATTTGCAATATATAGAAATTAAAATATCCCTTGTGATAAGACAAAAATATAAAATACTTAGGAGTAACTTTGATAATGACGTACATGACCTTCAGAGTGAAAGTTCTGCTGAGAAAAATTAAAGAAAATAATTAAATGGATTTGCCATATACATATACTGAAGACTCAAAATTTTGAGAAATTATCCTGCATTTGATCTACAGAAACCCCTGGAATTGGTTTGAAACATCATCCAAAATTTGAAAGTAAGGCACAGTGGTTTGGGATATGGCCATTGTGGGAAAGGGGGCAATATTCATTAGATCCCAGTCATTCTGTTTATTCCATGACAGCTCAATCGGTGAAGCTTCATAGAAAAACGTCAATCTCTGTCAAGCAGAATAGGTTACAGCAAAGATGATGATTATATTGTCCTATAGAAGTTAATTAATTTAGTATGCAGCAGAGTAATTTACTCTAACATTTCCTCCTTTTCATTATAATGCCAATAAATATCTATTTCCTCAAAATGCTCTTTGAAACAGTTTAAATCACACCACACTATTTCTGTTTCCTCCTTAATGATTTCAATACTTTTGCTATATTTCAATTCTATATGAGAGACAAGCTAACTCTTATGAAATTTTATCTGATATTAAATATATTTATATATACACACACATATCATTCCAAATATATAAAAATCTGCTTCTGGCTCATATTTGTTTATCATCTTTAGTGACATTCAATTATATTTTCCATTAACATCTCTAGTCCTGGATTCCTAGCATTTGTGTGATTGATACCTTAATCTTGTCTGAAATTTTGATTTTTTTGTGAACTTTTTTGAAGCCTATGAATATTAGTCCCTCAGAAGGATTTGATTTTGCTCCCCAAACTTTTTTTCTACTAGATGTCAAGGTTAGCAATTATTTACTTTCCCACAATAATTAGGACAATGTGTTAGATTATGATACTAAGTGTATGATTAAATGTATTTGATTTATAATTAATAATCACTTTAAAATAGAATTATTTTCTATATTAAAAGAGTATTTCAAAATAAAAGCTGTATTTTTATAAACTTTAGGACTTTTATCCACTTAAAATTTTAGCCTCACTTTAAAAATTGTTTTAATAAGTGATACATGATTGACATCATTAAAATATACAAGTATATTGACTTACAGGCATTTTCTGAATGTTTTTATACATTTTATATTTTTTTATATTTTTTTATATTTTATACATTTTCAAACAATGTGTGATTTTCTGCTTTGTAGCTCTTTCAAGTTGTATGGAGGTAGAAGATGTTATAACAAGAATGGAAGCATTTTATTTAAATTTTTGGAGCCTAAACATTCTCATGTTTAGAATACTTACATTGCCTAAAAATACTATTGTACTTGAAGTCTAGGATCTTCTCATAGTAATAATGGCCATGCTTTAAAAATTAACAGTTATTATAAACCCCATAGAAAATGTAATGAAAACGCTGTCTCTGGTTAAAACCTTAGAAATGAGGAGGGTAAAGATGGCAGCGTAGAGAAGGTCACTTTGCAAACTGTACCTTGGCACAGGACCAGGAAAAAAGACAAACAGCTTTTCCTAGAGACCAGTTAAAAAAGAAAAAAAAAAGAAAACAAAATCTTCCTAGGATTTAATATTGGACTCTCAGAAAGGCTTAGGGACACAGAAGTTTCAATAGATTGAAAAAAAAAAAAAGTAAATATATACCTCCATAAAAGAAAAAAACCATTGCCCGCCTGGGCAGCTGCTGATGCAGAGCCACTACAAGCAGGTCAGAGAGAGAGAGACTAAGAGAGCCCACATTTCAAGTGGCACCAAGACGTGTCCTGAAGCAGAGGACAGTGATCCAGGACATTGTTGAGCTGATCCAGTGTGCAGGCTGCACTTGGCTTTGGTGTGAGAGGAGACTGCACATCTCCCTGTGCCCTGCAGAGAGCCGGGCTAGCCATCCTCCGCCCCCCCCCCCCCACACACACACACCTGCCTTTCTAAGGTGGCTGGCAGGTGTGAGTCTCAACTCAGGCCCCCAGACCTGTGTATTTCCCGTAGGTCCAAAAACCTGACCTAGCAGAGGCCCACCATGTTACCCAGAGTGTGACTAGAAAACCAGGTGAAATTCAGGCGTGTAAAGTGTTGCACCCAGGGGAATCGGAGACACTCAGGCAGGAGAGATCCTACTCTTTCTCACTCTGAATTTTGCAATTGGCAGGACCAGCTAGGGACTTGATCCGGCAGGGGTAGGGGAGGGGAGAATGTGCTCCTTAGGACTGAGCCCCGTTGGCCAAGATACTGGAGTCATAGGAAGCAAAGGTGGGGGAGAGCGGGGGAGCTCCCTCCTGGATCAAACAACCCAGGGGACATTCAACAATACAGATGCCCAGTGCAGACCTGAAGCATGAGGACTCAGGAGAAGTGCTGTTTAAAAGCTTCTCCAAACATCATTCCCCAAAGCACCTGGGGTCTAGCTAGACCCAAACCCTGCCTTTAGGAGCTCTGCCTCTGGGAACTCCTTTCCCAGAACTCTACAACAACCCCTTGTTGTGAGTGGAGTAAACAACACCCCCAACCCAACCCACCTCCTACTGCCTAGAAGGGAACCTGAGAAGGGACAGCAATGAGGGGCTCCACAAAAGAAGGAATTGAGAGCCCCCAACTACTACTTTTACAAGTAATATAGAACTCAAGGGAAAAGAAAAAAAAAAAAAACAGACAATTGGGAAATGACAACCAACATATAATATTATAGACAACTTTTTGACGATCAAAATGTCAACAACCCATTAATGTTCCATCAAGAACCTTTTTTTAAAAACTCTGTGTGCTGAATGATGTACGGAAATTTGAACATATACATATCTGTCTCACCTTTTTTCAAGCATTTCTTGAAGGCAGTTATTATCTTGAGTTTGGGTTTTGATTAGTATACCTTGGTTTTGTTTTATATTTTTTTGTTGTTTGTTTTATGTTGTTTTTTTCCTGTGTATTTCCCTTGATTCTCTTCCCCTCTTTTCTTTCACTAACAGCCAAATTCTATTGTCCTCGTTCACTTTTCCTTTAACTCTTTATTACCGCTCTCATCCTCCCTCTCAATAATTATATCCTACACGTCCTCTGCATTCTTCCTCTCAATCTTTTTGAAATAGCAAAGCCTTTTGTAAAAATAATCTCTCTACTATTGGCAATTGCCTACCACAACAATTCTGTTTATAGTGCCAATTATATTATAGATGGAAAATAAAAACTATTTAGTTAAATGCTGAATATGGATTGCATTAGTTGTTGCTATTATTTCTCTTTCCACCTTAAAACGATAGTGCGCCACGATCAAGTGGCTTTCATTCCAGGAATGCAAGATCAGTTCAACATACAGAAATCAATAAATGGAATTCATCACATCAACAGACTTAAAGACAAGAATCACATAATTATCTCAATAGATGAAGAAAAAGCATTTGGCAATCTACAGCCTCCATCCATGCTCAAAACACTAGAAAAGTAAGAGGTAGAAGGAACACTCCTCAACATTGCAAAAGCTGTATGTGCTAAACCTAAGGCCAACATCATGATAAATGGAGAAAAACTGAAAGCATTCCCTCTGAAAACTGGAACAAGAGAGATTAAATCACTGCTATTCAACATAGTCTTGGAAACTCTAGCAAGAACAATTAGGCAAAAGAAAGAAATTAAAGGAATACAAATAAGAAAAGAAGACCTCAAACTATCCCTATTTGCTGATAACATGATCCTATATATACAATACCCAAAAAACTCCTAGAAAGCTACTCAAACTCACAAAAGAATTCAGCAAAGTTGCAGGATATTAAATTAACACCCATAAATTAATTGTGTTCCTATACACCAATAATGAATCAGCTGAAAGAGAAATTAAGAAAATTATCCCATTCACAACAGCCTCAAAAAAAATAAATCAATGTATAAAAAAGCGGTGAAAGACCTCTACAATGAAAACTACAGAACACTAAGAAAGAAATTGAAGAAGACCTTAGAAAATGGAAAGATTTCCCATGTCCTTGGATAGGCAGAGTTAATGTTATCAAAATGGCCATACTACCAGAAGTACTATATAGATTTAATGCAATTCTTATTAAATTTCCAATGATGTTCTTCATAGACATAGATAAGGCAGTCATGAAATTCATTAGGTAAAGCAAGCAGCCCAGAATAGCAAAAGCAATCCTTAGCAAAAAAGCAAAGCAGGAGACATCACAATGTCAGACCTTGCATTATACTACAGAGCTATAGTAACCAAAAAAGCATTGAATTGGTACTAAAATAGACATGAAGCCTAATGGAACAGAATAGAAGACACAGAGACAAACCCACATAAATACAGTCATAAGTACAGTCATCTCATACTGGACTAAGACGCCATAAACATACACTGGAGAAAAGATGTCCTTTTCAACAAATGGTGCTGAGAAAACTGGAAATCCATATGAAGCGAAATGAAATCTAACCCCTACCTCTCACCCTGCACAAAACTCAACTCAAAGTGGCTCAAAGACCTAGACTTAGGCCAGAAACACCCCCTCTGCTGCAAGAAAAGATAGACCCAACACTCCATCATGTCAGCTTAGAACTGACTTCCTCAACAAGACTCCTAAAGCACAAGAAATAAAATGAAAATCAATAAATGGGATAATATCAAACTAAAAACTTTCTTCACAGCAAAGGACACAATCAAGAATGTGAAAACAGAGACTACAAAATGGGAGAATATCTTTGCCACCTGCACCTCAGATAGTGCATTAATTGTCAGGATATATAAAGAACTCAAAAACTTATTGCCAAAAAAAAAAAACATATATCTCAATTAATAAATGGCAAAGGAACTAAAGAGACTTCAGAGAAGTAGAATATGAATGTCAACAAATATATGAAAATGTTCAATATTTATAGCAATTAGAGAAATTCACTCCAGTCAGAATGGTAATTATCAAGAATACAAGTAAAAATAAATGTTGGTGAGCATGTGGGGAAAAGGGTAACTCATACATTGCTGAGGGGACTGCAAATTGGTGCCACGACTCTGGAAAGCAGTATGGAGATTCCTTAGAAAACTTGGAATGGAACCACCATTTGACCCAGTTATCCCACTCTTTGGTACATACCTAAAGGACTTAAAAACTACAGTGATGCAGCCACATCAATGTTTATAGCAGCTCAATTCTCAATAGCTAAACTATGGATACAATGTAGGTGTCCTACAAAAGATGAGTAGATAAAGAAATGTGTTATATATATGCAATGGAATATTACTTAGCCTTAAAAAATAACTTTGCGACATTTGCCAGAAAATGGATGGATCTGGAGACTTCTATGCTTAGAGAAATAACCAATCCCAAAACCAAAATTTGAATGTTCTCTCTGATATGTGGATGCTAACACATAACAAGGGAGGTAGGGAAAGAATAGGAGTTCAATGGATTAGACAAGGGGGAATGAATGGAAGAGAGGGGCTAAAGGAATAGGAAAGACTGTGGAATGATTCTGACATAATTTTCATATATATATATGAATACACCACAGTAAATTTCTACATTATATACAACCACAAGACTGGGATCCTAATTATAATAATATGCACTCCACATTTGTATAAAAAATTCAAGTTATACTCTACTGTCATGCATTACTAAAAAGAACAAAAATTAAAAATTAATAAAAAGTTTTTTTAATAGACCATAGAATAGCACGCAACATGTTCAAATACTACTGTCCTGATGAGTTCAATATATTTGGTAAAACTTAAATGAAGGAAAATTAAGTCATGGGGGAAAATAAACTTTGGGACTTGAGAGAGGATGCTGTTTTCTGTCTTTTTGTCCCCAATATTAGTTCATGACACCGTGTTCTAATTGCTTCCCCTGAGTTGACTGATTTAATGTTCTTAACAATCCAAATTCACATGCAAACTTTAGCCCATAGAGGTTAAGCAACTAGCCCAGTGCCAAACAGCTAGTAAGTGGAGGTGAAATGAGGGTTTTTTTTAAAGCGTATTCATTCGTATAATGTCAAAATGTGTCAATACATATAAATTAGTCAAATAAGAGGATTTTATTTTAGAAAAATCTTACATAACTATTCTAATTTCAGTAAGTTTGAGTCTATGAAAAGACTCAATTAGTATGTCAAAAGTAGAACAGTACAGGAATCTGTAAGTCCTGAATTGGATCCCTAAATCACAATTTTCTAAATTGTTGACTTTGCATCAGTTTTTGAATTTAAACTCTTCATTTTTAAAATATGAAAAAGGATATCTTATTGTTCTTAATGGAAAAGAAATAAAATCATGTACATTTATTTAAATAAGATAAACTACATTAAGTGATCTAAATATGGTATATGAACATGAGATGCTAAAATTGTATAACAAAAAGATCAGCTCACCCAAAGCTAAAAAATAAAGCTGAAATTTTAAAAAAACCTTAAAATTTTAATTATACTTCATTAAACTAATATTGACAATCCTTACATATTTATTTCTTGGGATAGTTTGTTATTTTCAAATCTACTCCAGGACTCTATATGTTTGCATAATGTTTACTTCTTGAGATATTTACTTAAGGTTCAATGTACTCCAGGACTCTGTATAACCTACCTAGATCCTCTTAATTTTTTTATAATTTTTTCCCATAAATATACAAAATTTTCTATTTACCAGTCTTTGATATTTCAAAAAAATTATCTATATAATGTGATATTTTTTAAAAAGTAACATTATTTGGATGTATTAGATAATTATGTTTACCTAATATAAAAATATATATGTAAATATATGATATTTCAAATCTTTTTAGTATCTTTTTCTGTGCTATTCTTTAAACCTCATTTATGAGATTTATTGCCACCTATGTTAACTACTTGATAACTAATACAATTGAAGTATTTGAATTATTAATTATTGGATATCAGTCTTGTGCATTGTCACCACACAGATTAGAAAGGAATGTACAAAAAATTAATTGCATTTTTGCTGAACCAACTGTCATTATTTATAGGTTCCTTCAGAAGAAGTTGCTGTTCATTCTCACAGTCAGCATTTTTCACGTAAAACTAGCAATGAAAATACTTTCTCCACGATTGAATGATGCAGATATACTGTTTAAATGACAAAGTTCTTTAAATCAGATTATTTTTGACTATCAGTAATCTACAATATGATTAAGAAAAATAATGATTTGAAAATACATCCTTGTCAACAGAAGATGATTTTTCTATTTAAACATAAGTGTTAGCCAGAGTTTTGGGTATAAAAAAAAACTTAAAGAAAAAAGCAAGCATTTATTTGCAACCATTAAACTTTCTTTAATTTATTAAGTGTGTGTATATGTGTGTATGTGTGTGTGTGTGTGTGTGTTAAATAGCAATGTATTTTGGTAATTTGAAAAATATATAGTGAATAATAAATAGTAAATTACAAGAAGAGTATAAGGATTAATTTGGAAAATAATTTAGTAACACACAGATGTGGCATTATTATCATATTGAAAACAATGACAAATGTTTCTCATTATAAGTTTCTGCATTATATGTGTCTCAGACAAACTATGTTTTTCAATGCTTAAATCTTATTGGGGGGCTGGGGATGTGGCTCAAGGGGTAGCGCCCTCGCCTGGCATGCGTGTGGCCCGGGTTCGATCCTCAGCACCACATACAAACAAAGATGTTGTGTCTGCCAAAAACGAAAAAATAAAATATTATTAAAATTCTCTCTCTCTCTCTAAAAGAAAATAAAATAAATCTTATTGGGGGTGTAATAATGCACAGTCTATCTACCTTATGGAGTTGCTGTGAAAAATCAAATAGGAATCTTTTGTTTACTAATTTTTAAATTATAGCATTCCAACTAAACATAAGAAATCATTTATTTCATTATTATTTATGCATTTATTAAAATTTTATGGAAAAAAAGTAATATTAGTTGTGACCTTGAAAAAAAAACACACACACACACACTGAGAGCTATAGTTTATCTCACTAAACTCTCCCTTTCTTTCACCTTCAGGAAGAAAAGTACATCACAGTCCTGATGGAGATGTTCCCCAAATCCACGTGGATAGGTGGATCTGACTGATCCAAACCAAGTGTGCAATGTTGCTCTGTTTCAGGGAAGTGATTATTGTTCCACAGAAAGAAAATGTGTATATATGCACAATGGAACACTATTTACCCACAAAATAGAAATAATGAAATCTTGTCATTTGCGACAACATGGATAGAAGTGGGGCCCCTCATGTTAAGAGAAATAATCTGGGCACAGAAAGACCAATGCTTTATGATTTCTCAAAGTAGAAATTTAAAAATTAATTTTATAGGAGTTGAGAGTACAATTAGGGCTATAAGAGGTGAGAAAGATTGATAAATAAAATAATGTACTATATATTTCAAAACCTGGGGTAAAAAAAGATTCAGAATGTTTTAACCACACCAAAAAATGATAAATGTTTAAAAGAATAGAAATTTTTACCCTGATTTAAACATGACATATATATACATTTATTAAAACATTATGTGGCATTCCATTGATAGGAACATTTTTTGTTTTTATGTGTTAGTAAAAAAACAAAAAGAGACACAGAAATTTTTCACTTATTCTAGTATAATTATGTTTACTGATTTTTCAATGCTACATGAAGCTAATATACATTTACTTAATGTATGTTATTAAATTATTCAACTACATTAGGTTACTGTACTGTAAATTTACATATGTCAAAATTTTTCAAAATAAGTAATTAGCTTCTAGACATTACTCTGAAGTAATTAATAGTTTTGTATGTTTTCATCATTTCAACTCAAACTAATTTAAAAATTGCCATATTTGTAAAACAAATGTGAAGAAAGTATGCACACTTAAATGCATTATTTTGCAAATGGATGCTTTCTATCATTCTAAAGTTTTTGCTTACATAATGAAATTGTGATCCTAGTAATTACATAGAAGACTTCATGACAACTAGATGTAGTAAAGTTAGCCACCCAAGTTGTCATCTAATTTTTTTCAACTTTTTTAGTTTTATTTTAGAGCAAAACCTATTAAATTCACTTATTATAACTTTCTTATGAGAGAATTATTTTTAATCATCCAGTATATTCAAAGCAACAACTTAATATAAATAAAATAATTAGAATATTGATACATTTTACTTCTCAAAGGTGTCAGATTTCTATAGCATACTTGAAGAAAACTAAGCATATGCTATGTTCTCATAAACAGCAATTCTAGAGAAAATCGCTTCTTTAGAAGAGAACACACTTATAGGTTTTAAATGTCATGTTTTAAATGCAGGTAAAATTATAAACACTTCACAAAATGAAGTGAAAAGAAATGTCATGTACCTAGAATTATGTCAAAACTAATTAAAACACAAGAATTATAAAAATAGCACAGATTTTTAAAGAATCCAGTTGTGACAAATATACATCAATATGATTATACAGATATTCTCTACAAGTGTAATCATAACAATTAAAATATATTATGGATTTACATAGAAAATGCTATCTGGCAGTTTTTTAACATTTAAAAAATACTACATATGCTGTTTAAGACCACCTTCATCTATGAAAATCATAATACCAGTGAAATATAGGAAGGATGGACAGCTTCTATAGCATAAAGATTAAACAGAGATTCATTTAACCAAACTGGAACCCACAAGACTTCATTAGAATACACTTTTTTTTTTTTAAAAAAAAAAGATGCATTTCCTCTTTCTAAAGGACATGCTAGTATAGAATTCTAACATCTATACTATATTGATGTAAGAACATCAATAATAAGAAATTCGTCTCTGATAATTTTAAAACACAGTGCTAACATAATTAAGCTAAATTCTTCTTTTAGGCATTAGCACATCTTTACTACATATGGGCATGCTGATCTTTCTTCATTTCTACTCACCGTATAATCATTCACATCTATACAAAAAAAATACTTAAAATGAAAATCTGAATGATTCATATTAGAGAAAATAGCAGTATAAAAGAAAATTATTATTAAATGTGTTCATAAATATTGAAAATTTAGGTACAATGTATGCATGTCTATCTAAAAATTTAAAAATATGTCTACATGTTAATAAATGAATACCATTATATGCAAAATTGCTAAAATTAATGATTATGTTGTCATTAATATGGCAAAGAACTTATGGAACAGCTTTTTAATCCTCATTACCTATTGATTACAAATAGGATATACTCTAGTAACAATATACCTTTCAATAGATGCAATGAAGACAGTAGATATTTTATGATTGGCTAGGCCTGTTTCTCCATTAATTTTTTCAATAAAAAAGATTTCAGAAGGATAGATTTTCTCATCACATCATTAAATAAGTAGGTTACATGACACAGAAGTCACAGTCCCTGACCATAATTAATAACTTAAATTCCTTGTATTATCCTCTCCAAATCTCTACCTGTCACAAGCAAAGTTCTGCCCTTTAGTGACTTATCCCTCTATAAACACAAAAAGAGGCCCAAAAATTTATGCCTACCGATTTTAATGTTTTCGCAGTTTCATTATTAATATTATGAACTTACTATTTTTTAATAGGAAGAAAGCTTGTGTATAATAGAAATCAAAATACTTTTGCATTCAGAAAAATTAATTTCAAAAGAAGGCAAGGAATCCTCTTTCATAACTCATTTTCAATATCATACTGGAAGTCATATCTAACTCAAAAAGAAGAAATTTTTAAATAATCCTAAAATTTCTTTGGAAGAATAAGAGAACCAGAACAGCCAAAGCAACCATGAGCAAAAGGAGAAATGCAAGAGGCATCACAGTACCCGATTTTTCAAATTATACTACAGAGCTATAGTAACAAAAACAGCATAGTGTTGACATCAAAACAGACAAATCCACATACTTACAGTCATCTGATACTTGACGAAGATGCCAAAAGTATATGTATGAAAAAAAATCGCCTTTTAGACAAATGGTACTGGGAAAACTGGATATCCACAAGTGGAAGAATGAATTAGATCCCTGTCTCTCACTCTACCCAAAAGTCAAATCGAAGAAAATCAAATACTAATCAACAAGTGAGATACTGCCCAAGAAGAGAAAAATGATTAAGAGCATGAAGAAAGCCTACGGAATGGCAGAAAATCATTGTCACCTGCTCCTCTGAGAGGTGATTAATATACAGAACATATAAAGAATTCAAAAAAGTTCAACATCAGAAAAACAATCCAATAAGAAACATAAATGTGCAGCAAATTTAAAAATGTTTAACATCTCTAATAATCAGGGAAATTCAATTGAAACTGCATTGAGATTTCAACTCACTCCAGTCAGACTGGCAATTATCAAGAATACCAATAATAAGAAATGCTGGAGTTAATGTTGGGGAATAGGTATACTCAGGTATTGTTGGTGGGACTGCAAATTAGTACAAACACTCTGGGAAGAAGTATGGAGATTCCTCAATAAATGATTCTAGGAACATAACTACCATATGACCCAGCTATCCCACTCTTTGGTATACATACAAAAGATCTAAAGTCAGCATACTACAGAGATACAGCCATATCAGTGTTTTGAAAGTAATAAGAAGAAGAGTAACAGGAAAATTTGGCTATTAATGAGAGGAGATTGAAGAAGGGTAAATAAGAGGGCAAAAAAACAAGGTATGAACAAACAAGCAAATGTAAGATCTAAACAAATCAAATCCACATAGAATTATGCCTCCAAATCAAAACAAGACTGAATAATAAACAGGTGCAGAAGAAGGCAATTAAAATGAAAGTGAAATTTATATATATGTATATACTTTCTTAAACCTATTCATGCAAGGTATCTCTCTCTCTCTCTCTCTCTCTCTCTCTCTCTCTCTCTCACACACACACACACACACACACACACCCCATACACAAAATCTTGCATAATGTAAAAAAGTAAAAATACATAAATAAAATGATATTTGAAAAAATTAAAAATGTTATTTTTTTAAAAAGTTAAAATGGGGGAAATATGTAGGGGTATGTGAAATGAGATATACATGACTGGTTTCTGTTGAGGTGGTTAAAAACTGTTGGAAAGGGTGAGTTTTCATTCTTAATATTTATTTTGGGGATCTGCATCCTTGGGTCAAGGACTGGGGATTGTTAAGTACAACATCTTTACAACATCTTTGCATTTCTTACCTAGCTAAGAGGCAGAGTTGTGGCTAAGAGCCAAAGCTGGTTGTAGCAGCTCACAGCTTCCCATCTCCCAGTACAGTGTGGAACAGACTGCAGAGTGCTGAGAAATTGTGTTTTTCTGTAGCAGGGGTGGTACAGAGTTCTAAATTGGAAGTTCCATTAGTTGGGGTTCAGTCTTGGCTGACCTTTGGGGCATTGGTGAATATATAAAGACTAAACCTTCATTGGTTTCAAATTCACTACCATTAACATAAATTACCGGGTATCATCCCTGGAGTCATACACTTCTTTGTGGCCATTATTGGCATCTTTCCAATAACTCTTTCAGGATGTCAGCAACAAAGGGAGCTCTCTCGATATCCAGAGATCCTGTGCTTCAGGAGCCATTGCTGTTACACGTATTTCATTTACTTCAGTTCAGGTATGCTTTGGGGGTCATAGCTGGTGACATCTGGGTTTGCTGGCAACTTTCTTTATGAGCTCCCAATCACCAGTCTCTGCTTGCCAAGCTCAGCACTTAACAAATGGACCCTGGGCTGGTGACCAGTTCCCACCAAACTATTTTTCTGGGGGCCCAAGGATTCACGTTGGTTTTCACTCAACACTTCAGCCACCAACTCTGGTGTGTTAGTCAGCTTCTTTGCTGCTGTAACTGGGGGACCCAACTAGCACAACTGTAGTGGAGAATACTGAAGGCTCACTCACAGTTTCAGAGGTCTTAGTCCATAGAAGGCTGGCTCCATTCCCCAGGCTTGATGTGAGGCAGAACATCATGGAGGAAGAGCATGGCAGAGGAAAGCGGCTCACATGTTGAACAGAAAGGAGGGAGCAAGAGATCTCCACTTGCCAGATACAAATATACATCCCAAAGCCACACCCCAATTCCCACTTCCTTCAGCCACACCCTGCCACTTCAGTCTCACTCAATTAATCACTGTCAGGGGATCAATTCACTGGTTAGGTTAAGACTCTTACAACTCAATCATTTCTCCTCCAAACCTTCTTGCATGATCCCACAGGTGACCTTAAGGGGGACACCTCATATCCAAACCTTAATACATGGGTTCATTAAGATCAGCTCCCTCTGGATCCCACAGCTTCTCCCAGAACAAGCTTTTTATTTACCTGTTTTGGTGGTTTCTCTGCCTGCTCAACCACCACAGGCAGCCAAGCTGATGTGCTTCTAACATGACTTCTTGTATCATATTTTAAGTTTCTCTCTTTCTGTGTCTCTATGGTTTCTTTTATTGTCCAGCATTGGGTTTCAGTGAGTTCTTTTGCTATTCAACTCACTGAAAAGCAGTCTTCCCACTTCTTAGGTCTGGTGCTGAGGAATGCTGGAAAGTACACCTTTCCCCTAACCTGCCATCTTCTCTCTCCTATACCTGAAATCTTAAAATTGATAGAGTGCATTATTAAATTCTTTATGTACTACTCTTTTCATTTTAATATGCCAACATTTGAGAATATACTTTGCAGCAACACACAACTAAGTCATTCAGGGTCACTCCAGGTAAATTTGGGTTGGCGCAAAATGACCACACCGAGAAGGAGAAAATACCTTTTTCTTGGGACTCTTCAGCCATGGCTCCTCTGCTCCAGCTCCCACAAGGGAGGCAGACAAAAGAGAATGTTCTGAAGTCCCTTTTTATTGAGGGGAAGACATTCAAGAAAGTTCCACCCCAATGAGGGGAGTCAGGTTTCAGAGGGTTGAGTCTAGCTTCCTGAGGTCTTGCTGTCAGCAGATTGACTGACATCTTGGAAGGCCACGCCCATCTCAGGTGCTGTGTGGAGATCATAGGCAGAGGTAACAAAAAGGACACATACTATGTCACCATCCCAAACAGAGAGGCAATATCAGTCCATTCCACTTACATACTCATGCTCATAGTGTTCTCTCTCTCTCTCTCTCTCTCTCTCTCTCTCTCTCTCACACACACACACACACACACACACACACAGTGTCAATGGCTGGCTTGCCACAATACTTCTCTATATTAGTGTATTTTGCAAAATGTCATTTTTTTATTGAACTATATTTTTTATTATGTGAAAGATAAACTGAAATTCTGTTCCAAGCAAGTAGCATTTTTAAATTTTTAATGACTACTCAGGTATAATTTTCAACGTTTGTTGAGTTAGGTCAGAAAACCATCTAATTTATTCTGAAAATGTACTTACTGCAAATTCATATTCACTGAAAGAACGTGCACTTCAAAAACTCAGATAATTTTAGGGCCAGAGGAACTTTAGTACTCTCATTTTAATAATTAGGAAAGTGGAGTATATTAGAGTGTGTGGGTATATTAGTTAATTTTCAATAGTTTTTATTAATTTTTTAAGTTACCTTCGAGTGTGTCAGACTAGAAAGTAATAACAAAGTCAGTGGTTAAAGGGCTGATATAGCCGCGGGTGGTGGCATATGCCTGTAATCTCTCAGGTGGCTGAGGTAGGAGGATCGCAAGTTCAAAGCCAGCCTCAGCCATGGCAAGGAGGTAAGGGGATGTGGCTAGCAGTCGAGTGACCCCGAGTTCAATCCCCCGGTACAAAAAAAAAAAAAAGGTTAAAGGGCTGATGTAAAGTAAATTTAAATAAGAATAAAAATAAGGAAAAGATAAATTAATATTTAAAAATGAATGTAATTAAGAGGATGTGATATAAATTTGTATTAGTTACAAATTGAACATGTGATTGATTTCTGACATAAAATAGGAAATAAATAATTGAATTAAGTGTTTTAAAACTGTTTTAAGAGATATTCAATTTCAGTTTAATCAAGGACATATTTATAAATTAGACACTTTTTAAGATAGTGTATGGCATTTTGCAGCTCAAGAACTAATTTAATCTCATCCTAGGCTTTTAGATTTCCTTTGTCAATTAAATCAGAAGCCCTTTAGATTACATTTATAAATCCTTATGTCTATAGCTAAAAGTCACTTCTTTTCTTAAGGTGTCACAAGAATCTCTCATGTGCTTGACATCTATTGATCTCATCTACTTAATGGTTTTCTTTTCCACTATAAATCTGTGTCCTGGTCTTATTTCAAAATGGTAATGATGCTCTCAATTTTCTTTTATCTTAAGAACTGACTATGACATTTTAACATTCAAGCTGAACAGGAGTACAACTAGGTATCATTTCAGATAGTCTCCACTAAATTATCCTGCTTTTCACAGGTAAAATTTCTCAAATATTCCAGTAAAAGCAACCAAATATGTGAGAACAAATAAACATCCATTTAGTGTGGGCTGAAAGCACTACTACTGACAGCATATATTCACGTCTCATGAGTGTACCTGTGCCTACAACCTCCTCCTTATCAATTCTTTTTACTTAACTGTCTCATTCATACAACATTCCAATATTTCTTCCCTAATTATGATGGAAGTAAATAGTGATTGTTATAATGAATATCGATAACACTATTTGGTAACTAGGCCAAAACATCTTTCTTTCCAACTTGGAGATTTCAGAACCAGATGGAGGATTTAAGGAAAAGAGAGATTTTTTTCCAGTCATTAGAATAAAGTTATTTTTAAATGAATACAGGGTAGCAAGGAAATAAATGATTAAAAGAGTAAAGTCTAGAGAAGTTTGTCATTTGAATATTTGTAGGACAAAAATTACATGAGAGATTAGAAAACATAGAATGACTACCAAGACTTCCCCAATCAGCATTACAAACTCTTAAATGATGCTTATGATGAAGATTCAAGCTAATCAATTGAAAGCTTTCAGGTAGTTTTTTGTGCCTCTTTGTTTTTAATTTTTTTAAATGTCTTTTTTGGTTATATAAATGAAAGGATATATCTATCTCACTGGTTGTTTTCCTTAATCTTCAACCTTTTCTGTTTCTTTTTACCTTAACCCCTAAAAAAAGTAGGCTTCTGTCCTAAAGATATTGTCCATCTTTCTTCTTCAGAAATTAACATAACCTCTTCTATTTTTCTAATGTCTAATGGTGAAATAATTGCTAGAAAAAAATATATCAGAGACAAAATGAAAAAAAAATACCTAGCTTTCATATTTTAAATAGTACCTCCTTCACACATGACTTTCCTTTCATGGGAAACACTCTTTTAGGTCACAAATCCAAATAAAAGGCACTGGACAAAGGCCACAGTGAAAGGAGTAGGATTTATTCACATGTGAAGATAGGGTTTATCCAGCTGTGAATAACAGAAACAGATTCTCACAAGGGCAAGAGAGGAGCCTCACAGGGGTTGCCAGCTGAGTTTACTGTTCTAGGGGTTTATACAGCGCTCGGGCCAATGCTATTGGTCCAAATTTATGCTGATCATGGTTTGGAAGGTACTAATGCTATTGGTCCAAACTTATGCTAATCGGGGTTTGGAAGGTACTCATGCTATTGGGTAACCCTTGAGTCTGAACTTCCAGTTGGGTCTGCCTCACTTCCATTTTCTCCCAAAGCTCACCTGCAATCCAGCTTCCCATAAGGTTGAGGTTGGTGGACGGTAGAAGATCCGGGATTCTACAGCTGAACTAGGCTGGGCTGCCTCTGCATGATAGGTCAGCATGCCCTGGATTCCCCCATGGCTGGCTCCCTGTGGCTGCCCATGCTTGCTGCCCATGCTCCAGCCCACCTGGGCCATCTCTCTGTAGCTCTGATACAGGGTTTGACTTATAATCAGATTTGAGTTTAAGATCATGTAGACCTATTTACAGCTTTTTAATTCACCCAGATTTTAAAATACTAAATTATTTTACGTGGTTCTATGGGTAATCTTGGGGTAAAAACTGTTGTAGAAAACGTTTATTTGACTATCCCAAAGTAAACCATGAAGATTAGAAGAGATTGTAATAGTATAATGGATTATGTAAATCTAAAGAAACATATTTTATTTGGTTAGGCTATAACATTCCATCAATTGCCTCTTTGTACATCTTTGTCATTGCCATCCCACATACACACACATCCTGTCTCAAGGTTGAAATAATGAGACTTTATGCTCCCCCCAAGAGCACAAAGTCTCAAATTGTGTAGTTTGGAGCATCAATATAGGCCTACTATGTGCAAGTGTTGGCACAAGCAGATGTTCAATAGATATTTGATGAATGAGTAAATAGCTAAAGGACTTGCTTTGTGTGTTTTAATTTTCCATTGGTGGTTTTGATAATCCATTCATGTTTATTAATTATATTTTTAAGTCATTCATTTTTAGAGAAACCAGCAATAAGATACTCTCTGCTACTAAGCACTAAAATTATTATAGTCCAGGTCATACAATTTCTAAAATACCTTAACAGTTTACAAAGCTTTACTCTACAAATAGATTGTCATCGGCTATAAAAAGATTTTTTAAATAGTTTTATCAAAGATTTCCAAAAATAGTGATTGGGTGAATATATAAAATTTTTCAACACAAAATTATGGAATGATGGGATAATTGCTTCATTAATATGATTGATGGACTATTCAAAATGCTTAATTTTTCAAACAAGATTTCAAGTTTTCTATTTTTATGGCAATATGTATGGAATAAAATATTCTCTGACCCATGTTCTAAAGCCCTATTCTCATTTAAATTTGTTGTTGTTGTTGTTGTTTAATGACAACAGTTCATTTATTTTGCTTCTCTATTTGTGTCTTTATTTATGATTACAAGTAAGTTTGGGAAATTCATTCTTTATCTTTTCGTTTTATAAAACGTAGCTGTTAGAGCCTGGATTGTTGTTGCTCTGGTTTACCACACTCAGTAAGACTAATGTATTCCATTAACTGAAAAAGATAACAGGCATTTAGCAGCTGGTAATGTAAAATGAAGTGTATCTCAACTGGATTACAAATTTAGGTCACTATCCAATGCTGTTACTCAACTTCTTTACATTGGAATTGTGAGGTGATATTTTAATAGATTGTATCTGTTAATCAAAAGTTGACAATCACTGTAATATTGCTCAAACTTCTGCTTAAACCTGAGCTACATCTTTCCCTAGTTAGGTGCTGCCCTCTAAGGATGATCTCAAAACATTTTCACTGGAAATAAGACAACAATGTCTGTTTAGACTTTTTAAAAATAACATCACTTTCTACTTTGAATGCAGACTCATAATTATAGGGAACTGTGCTTTTTTAATAGAATGGAATATTTTTAGAAATCATCTTAAGAATTTATTATTGTCCTAAATAATTCTCTTAAAATAATTTATTTTAAATATTTTCTTAAATACTTTAATATTAGCATAATATTCTTTATTTTAATAGAGCTATTAAACAAATGCCTTTGAGAAATAATCAGAATGAATTAAGTGACTCATTAATAGAGTGATTTATAGGAATTAGGATAGAGGTTTTATTATATAAGCTAGATGCATTGTATGTACATACATACATTGTGTGCACATAAATACATACATGTTGGAAGATTTTCTAATAAATGTTTTTGGATAATACATAAAATATATATGTTAATATATTTATACAAAAAAATAGATAACCACAAGAGAGAATTATGCAAGTACTTTTGACATCACAGTGAATATATTACTATATTTGTACATATAGACATATATATGTAGGGAGGTTCATTGTTTAAGAAATCTTTGTCAACAGCTTTAATTAAAGAATGTAGTATTTAGTAAAAACCACATAAGCTAATTTTCAAAAGGATTTTTTTCAGGAAATCTGAATTAAAGGAAAAGAGTACCATTTTATGCTTTTAAAATGCAGACTTATAGAATAATACTTAATTTAAATATATAATAGCATTCTCTAGTCAGTTATAATTTCTTCTTAAGTTCCAGATTATTTTTCTAAATATTTTTAGTTGCAGATGGACACAATACCTTTATTTTATTTTTATGTGGTTGTGAGGATGGAACTCAGTGCCTTCCACATGTGAGCCTAGCACTTTACCACTGAACTACAACCCAGCCCCCAGATTAAATTGTAATGAACGATTCAATTAGGAAAAAAAAACATTTTACATTAATATTCACTTTTAAATTTTACAAAAACTAATTTATTGCACAACTTTTCAATAAATATTGATAAAATACTTCACCATACTCTGACTGTAAGAAATACAAGTTATTCAATATACTTTATCCACAAAATGTGTAATAAATGAAATACAGATTTAGGTAACTAGTTGATTCCTGCCCTAATTGTGTCAATTGCAGTTTAGAAAGATACTTTTAAATTAATTAGTAAGAAAATTGAATTTAAGGTAAAAAATTGCATATCTATATCGAAATGTATGTTTCCAGCCTGAAGTATTATGAAAATAATGGTTATTTTAAACTAATTTTAAGATGTGTTGAGTATTCTACTTACAAATGTTAGGAAGAGAGATTTGGTGAGAGAAATCACTTATTCTGCTTACTTGACAGATTTGAGTAGTTTTCTAGTATCCAATCTTAAATTGTTCAAATTAAGCCAGGCGCAGTGGCCCACACCTGTAATTCCAGTGGTTAGGGAGGCTGAGACAGAAGGATTGCGAGTTCAAAGCCAGCCTCCGCAAAAGAGAGGCACTAAGCATCTCAGTGAGACCCTGTCTCTAAATAAAACACAAAATAGGACTGGGGATGTGGCTCAGTGGTTGAGTACCCCCAAGTTCAATCCTCGATACAAAAAAAAAAAAAAAAAGTTATTCAAATGATCTACCTATATCTACATATTTCTAAAATGTGATTCCTCCAGGTAAAGAAGTTTTAAAATTTACACAGATTTAAATGTTAACTTGTGAATCTCATCATATGTCCATGCATCTTTAAATCTGTAAAAGGAAAATAGCAAAAAAATATTTGTTAATAGCATGAATTTTTTATAAAATTTTGCTTTCTTTTAATGCTTTTCAGTGTCATCATGTAACTTAATAAAGTCTCTTTCCCTGTTTAACTCTCTCTCCTCTATCCCTCTCCTCTCTCTTCTCTACTAAATATTCCAAGCACTACCATTGGAAAATTGTGTGATCTTCATGCAACTTAATGCAGCTTTACTGATCATTTCATGTCTATTTAAAATTGTGAATTGAAAAAGCAAATGTGTATTAATTGGTTAGTCTCAATTTTTCTGGTAAATGTTCTGAAATTCTGAAAATTCCTCTGGTCTTCAATGTTTCCTATGAAAATTACATGCAAAGAGTATGAAATATATTGTGATAATTATTCTTTAATCCAAATATATAAAAACTACAAACAAAAAAAAACCTGGAAGTTTTTTTCTAGAATTTTCCAAAATTGATAAAGATTTGTGATTTGTATTTCAACTGTATTTAACATATACAGCCATAATGTTGTATTGTTTATAATATTAGACAAACAACATCCTAATACATTAAGACAACTGCACATTTATTGAACATTTCACCAATTTTATGACATGATGTACATAAATACATATCATAGCAGACATTTTTCTCTATTTAGTATGTAAAATACATGATTTACCACACCCACAAATTTAAATATATGCTTTTGCTCAATACTTTAAGATTTGTAATATGCCAAGTATATGTTACTCATTTTATTTTCCTAAAAATAACTTGCTCACATTTATCAGAAATAAGAATAATTTCAATTTGAAAAATAAAATTCTATTTACTTTCTCCAACTTCTAAGAAATGGAAACAATTTCTCTCATTTTTTTGTTAAAAGCCTATTTTAAAATATGTACATTTTCATTTCCATCACATAAAAATTAGCAATTCAAGAATAATTTTATAGAAGCTAAACTATTATACGGATATGTTCCAGGTGTGCTTTAATTATAGCCCAACTCTTCTCTTAATTAAAATTCTTAACTAAAAAACATTTTATTAGAAAAGTAAAGTGTAAGGCTATTCTGCCTACTCTATGAAGAAGATTAAATAGCTACTGTATGAAAGCATTAGGGATAAGATTACTTTAAAATCCAACAAAGAACCTCAGACAGCTTGTAATAGATTAGTTCTAAACCCAAGTAGGCAGGAAGCTACAAACAAACTCAAGATTGATTTAGTTGTAGAACTAACTGCAAGATAAGAACAAGACAATAATACTAATTTTCCAAAGTTAGCAAAAGGTCATAGGTGTTGTGTACATTACTGAATACTGATCAATTTTTATCTACTTATGAACAGCTTAAAAATAAAAAGCATAATGAAATTACATGGACTGCTGTTGTCCTTTTACAGATAAACAACATGCCCTTACGAATTGCTTTAAATTTTCATTTTCTTTAAATGCATAATACTGATAAAAATTTTTAACATTACATATTTTATTATAATACTTAACAGCTAGAATTTCAGAACAAAAAAATGGAATGATGGTTATCTTATTTTATACGATTTTTAAAATATATTTTTATTCAAATTACAAATAATTATATTGACAGACTAGAAAGAAAGTTTATAAGCAATGAAAACAGACAAAATTATTTTTTCATCAACTTTATAGTAGAGAAAGCCATTAAACTAATTAAATAAGATCTATCATATTAGATGTCAATATGAAATATGGATAAAATATTTTCAAAGCAAATGTTGTCCAGTCCTAAATGGCTAGTTCCATCATGGTCAGAGAAAGGCTAATTAAGAAGGTGAAATGAAAAGCAAACAGGAAAATAAACTTGGTGAAAAATATTTATAAAACATATCTAATAAAAATCTCTAACATAACAGTAAAACAAACTGCATTGTCAAAAATGAACAAAGATATGAATGGATATTTTATCAATGAAGATATACAGGTGATTAGTAAAGACACAGGAAGATACTCAATATTATTTGTCAATAGGGAAATGCAAACCAATGCTACAATAAGCAACCACTTTATACCCACTATGATGGTTATAATAAATAAAGTAGGCAAAACAAATGTTGATGAGCATATTGAAAAATGGGAAACCTCATCTATTGCTATTGGGAATGTAAAATGATGCAGACACTTTGTGAAACATTCCATTTTTCTAAGAGTTCAACATAAACCCAGCAATTTCAATTCTAGGTGTACACCAAAGTAGGAACGAAAAACTATGCCCACATAAAGTCTTTTACATTGATGTTTATGGGACCATTATTTGTAGTACCCAAAATGTGGATATGATACGTTTATCAACTGGGAATGCACAGACAAATGTGGTAAATCCATACAAAGGAATATTATTTAACAATAAGAATAAACTGATGATATATGATACCTCATAGAACAACCTCAAAAATGTTATATTTTTGAGAAAGAAGTTAGATACAACTCAGTACGCTATAATTCCATTTTATATTAAATAATCAGAAAATCAAATTTATAACCACAATAAGTATATCAGTGGTTTCTAAGGGCTGGGATTGCTATGGGACAGACCGATCAGAAAACATCCAAGTCCATTTTGTCCAAATTGGAGAGTCTTTATTTAGCTGGCCGACAACTGTTCCCTGAAGGACCCATAATCATATTTTCATTCTGGATACATTCATTGTTTCCCACGGGACTTTCCATAATCATAAGCGGAAGGGAAGTGGGTTAAAAAGACCCTGGTTGAGTACAAGTTAAAGAACTCTTACGAAAATCTAGACAATCATTCTCTCACAAGGTACATTGCCCAAGAAAAATGGGAACCAAAAAGAGAACAATTTTACATAGCATAAGAATTGCCATTTTGATGTTGCCAAACATGCTATGCTAAGGGGGAACAGATGTGAGGTCAGGGCATTACATCATAACATTGGCTTTGGTTTGCAAATTTTGAGATACATATAAGATATCAAAAAATACAAGCCAATCAGGTAGACAGATATGTCTAGATTTAGGAGTGATATTGGACATATAGTATTAAGTGGCCTGGGATATTAGAAGTAAATGGTAATATATTCTCACAAGAGATGTCAAAGAGATAGGAGGACATTTATAAAGTATAGGGTCCTGGAAACCAATAAGAGATCTCTATCTAGGAGGGACTGAAGGCCTGTAGCAAATGTTGCAGGGAAGTTAATAGAAGTAAGGGCTGAGAAATGAACATTGCATTCTGTCAACACTGGTAATACTGCAAGAATTGTTTTTGCATTAATTTGGTGCCATTCCATGAGCTGATTTTGGGGTTTATTTCTTGTGGGGTATGAGATTTTTCAAGGACACAGAGGGATGAAATTATATGTATAAATAAAGAGCAAGCTGCATAAAATTCAAACCAATGAAGTGAAATGGAATCATGGAAGAACACTGCTTCAAGTGTGAAAGGGTGGTAAGGTAGAAACCTGATTGTCAATGAAATTAAAGGCCTACCTAGGGAAATGTTCAACCAGTGGCTACAGAAACAACCAGGAATTTTGAGAGCACTGTTGGAGACAATGGTCATGAACAGGAAATGAGTTTTGATGTGTTTGCCAGCAGGTGATTCCTACAAAAGCATTACTGGAAGCTAGAGTGTGAAAGGGTAAGATTCAAAGATGGGGAATTTTACAGATGAGTGATGGAAATTCATTCAGAGCTGCAGTCAGCAACATGAAAGTCTGCTTTCCCATATTTCTGCTCCCTAATAGGCACAGAGGAGTACGGCATCCTCTATTGAAACCTTCTGTAGAAGTGCCTTCAGGAGAGAGTAAGGCTTCAGCTACAGACAGAAAATGAAGGGTCAAATTTGAGATATAAACTTTTATTCTATGTAAATGAGATTCAGCAATTTTAAGAGTAGGATAATGGTCACAAAAGGGTATTTTAAGAGTCTGATGGAGTTTAGTGGGTACATCACAAGAGCTAATCCATGAAAAGAAGCTTGATTAATGAAGGTAAATAAATAACATTAATATTTTCTATGTAATTATTTAAATGTAAAACACGGAAAATACAGTAGGCCCTTCCCTGCCCCCATCTACCAAAATGAGTTCAGCAGCCATTTAAATATATGTTAAATATATATATTTAAATGGCTGCTGAACTCAATATTTACTATGTTTTTTCTTACACATACATACCCATGGTAGAGCTTAATTATAAATTTGGTACAGTAAGAGATTAACAAAAACACTGGCTTGGGGTTGTAGTTGAGTGATAAAGAACCTAACTAGGTCCCGAGTTCAATCCCAGACAAAGAGAAGGAAGGAATGAAACAACAACAATATCATAATTTTAATAATATATTGTAATAAAAGCTACATGAATGTTGTGTTTCTCTGTGTCAATCTCCTTCTCTCTTTCAAAATAATTTTGTTCTGTATTCACCCTTTTCCTTCTCGACTGTGTGTAATTCCATCCACAAATGACACTGTAGCTATGGGGGTGCTCCTATATGTGAGCCAGTAGTGTCTGCTTTCACTCTTCCCTGAAACAATACTTGCCATACACAATACCTATAGCAATATATTTTTAAATTTTCATTAATTTTCCAAATTCCATCATGTTTTTGTCAAATTGGCAACACACTTCTCATACACTAAAAACAATGTAAAATGTGGGTTCAATATCTATAAAAATAGTTGCAGATACTGTATGGACACAAATGTACAACTGAAATCTTCCAAAACAAGATCAGTTGACCTAGAACATCTTGAATCAGTGATTGTATGATTGGTACCATTTTCAAAAATTATTTGACATTGTGTCTTCAAATGTATTACTCATTCTCTCCTTCTATAATTTAGTTATATGTTTTAATGTTTTTTTTGCACTTGTGTGAGAAGTATGCTTTTATTCTTGCATACTGACCTCTATTTCAGCTTAATCATCTTATTTTCTCAAGAGACTAATATGTTAATAAGCCTTACAAAAACATTGATTTTACAATTTCAATACCTGGTTCATCTTTGGCTGCTTCCATGGCTATGATCACTTTTGGCTGTGCCGTCTTTGATCTCTTGTTCCCTTTCTTATTTCCATTCATCTTTTATCCTTTCTCCTGGCTTACAGATATAAATTTGTGCTAATGCCAAAGATTACATATAAAGAATTTAAGAACTAAATTGAGTCTCTAGAAAAGTTTGGCTTTCTGTCAGGCAATATAAACAGAAGCAGATCAATTTGTCCAGTTAGGTAGTGATCTGATTTGAGATGACATTTGTTTTAGTATTTTGTGACTGTGTTGTATTTCTGGCTTACTATTTCTCCTACTATTTATCATTTCTGGAATCTTAACTGAAAACTTCTCCTTACCAGCCCTGAACTTGAAATTTCTCCAGTTTTTCAGAGACTAGTCTTATTATTATCCTCTGAAAATTTCTGTGATTACTCTCACTCAAATTATTCTCCAGAGTGCTGGCTACAGCAGACGTATACTAAAATGGGAACAGTACAGAGAAGATTTGCACAGCCCCTGTGCAAGGATACCATGCAGATTTTTGCCGCATTCTTGATGTTTTGCTGATCACTAGCAGATCCTGACCTGGAGTCTTCCAGCAACCCCTAGAAGCCAGTCTGTGCTTTCTACACCCGCTCCCACAGCAATTAAAATCCTTGAAGAATAAAAAATTCTTTTTAGCATATGTACAGATGTGGAATATGTTAACCAAGTGTTATGATGTGTAACTGAGGTACATATGATGTAAGGATATTCTTTGGTAGATCCTCAGCATTGGGTGTTCAAGGTTTCTAGTGCAGCAGTCACTTTTTCTTTTATGAACTCACAATAGATAACATGTACAGCTAATTCTCAGCCCTAGGCCTCCCATATGCATGTGATATTCCTCTTTCAAACCTCAGGCTTCCAAAAGTGATTTTCTGCCTACCTTCATCCTAAATCTCATAAATCTCTCCAAAACATCCACCCAAAGTTCCATTTGACAAATGAAAGCATTTGACAGGCACCATAGTCCTCACTGCTATGCGCTCTCTGATACCCAAGAAACCTGAATGCACACGCTAGTTGCACTGCCTGAACCCTTGGCTCCTACTTGTCACCAAGAGAATCTAAATAAATCCAGTGACCATGTATGTATGATTCGATTTCTAACCATGCACTGCTCAAAGGAGAATAGATGAAGGAGTATGCAAAGGGTTTTTGTGGAGGGAAAAAAAACTGAATATTCAAAAACACAAGCCATATATATTTCTTTTAAGAAAAATCTTCTTCCCGAACAATTGCATTTGTAATAGATTTGAAATGCCAAGTTGCTATAGCTAAATTTACTTATGAAGTACCTTCACCCTCTGTCCTTGTAGAGAGAACAAGCATATCTCCGTTATTATCATCCTGGAGCCTTTTTCTTGTAAAGCTAACCTATCTGCAAATGTTTGGGATGATATATTGCCTGTGTTCCTCTACTCTTTCCTACGAGAGGTTTCTGTGCTTGTATAATGAGCAGCAGTTATGTCAGTCTCATTACTCAAATAGAAATTGATAACAGAAAGTGTGAGGTTGAATTAAAATTCTGCTACTTATTTGGTATAAAGTTATGAGCTAGTCTAAATAATATTCTTTGGGGCTTAATTCTTTATTATGTAACAGTGCTGAAAAATAATGGTGAACTTACAAGTTTTCTGATAAGTCTAATACAAAAAAAAAGAAATCAAAGCTTAACTCTACAAAAAGAATCACTGAACATATTTTCTTCTTATACTCTTCAACTTCTTATTCAGTTTTCTAGAAAGGACCCCAAACTGCAAAAATAAGGTTTTTAATATGCGTTCTAGTATTCTTGAGTATGAGGCAATTATAGTTAGAATTTATTTTTCTAGAACTGAAGTCTCATCTATGACTTGAGAGGTGATGTGCTTTCAGTACAGTAATTTGAAAAGCCCACCAAATGCACTATTCTTCAGTGATGTAGGCTGGAAACAGAGGCATTTTCTAAGGGTAATACCGTTTTGCATTATTTTCCTTAAGGCTTTTACATTTTAATTTTAATTACATTCTTGAACTGTGACTACAAAAGTAATAGAATGTACTATCTTTAAAATCTAAAGATTAAAGTTTTCTAGTTATTATGAAGCAAAACTTCTGAAAAATTTCTGGGCAAAGTTTTCATTGCTGTTCTTTGTATATTACCTGAAGAAGACTTAACTTTGACTCCTACTTCCAATATTTTGTGGTTGTAGACTATTCTCTAATACATTTTCAACAGAAAAATGCATTGTCTACCTAATCAGGTATGAATCGACTTTATCAAGATGGAAGTTCATACAAACTCATTCAACCCACAAACACATAAAGGGAGGTGTTGATGTTTTAGAAGACCCAAACACAAATTTTATACTTTTATCCTTACTTCTACTTACCAGGGAGCATATTGCTTTCACAAAAAGAGAAAAATTGAAAGAGCTTCACTTATGTTTGAGCTTCACATACATTTTGTGTGTAAGAAGGATGGTCTCACTCTCTGGGTTACACCTCACAGGAAAGACAAACTTTTCAACATTACTGAAATAGAAGCTGGATTGTAGAAGTATAAGGCATGTTTGGAAATCTTTAATTAGGTGATTGCTCAAACTTCCTAAGGTTAAAAAGATTTTCATTCTGCATAAACTCTGAAAAATGTCACAATTAAAAGTGAAGTTAAAAGTCTCAGGAACATAACTGACATTTAACATCTTTGTTACTCATTGTGAAGAAAACGATATGAAATTCAAATATCGAATTGAGGTAGTTTTTTTATACTTGAATGACTTTAATTCAAATTTCTAACAGAATTCAGTGTAATAAAAAAAATCATCCTACCAAAATACAAGATTTTTATTCACCTCAAATTTCTAGCTCACAAAAGATATAACATTACTTTTTTTAAGGGTATTCACAACTATTTTAGGCAGTAAATGGCTTAGAGAATAAGATTTCTTTATATAAAATAAACCTCATTATTTCATTTAAGGCTTAAAGATGGAATGTATAAAGGTAATAGATTAGGGGATGGTATGTATTCTTCACTCTGCCCGTGTGTTATTCTGAATTTAGAAGATAAATCCCATACTTCAACTAGTCCCTTCATGAATAGGATTTGAGCATAATAAGTAAAAGTACAATGATTGTTGGGAATGGAAAAAAATAAAAATGGAAGAAATCTGGACATTTGAATGAGCGGTAGGGCACATATACATGAAGTAGAACCAGCCCACAGACTTAAATGACTCTTCTCAGGTGCATTACATGAGAAAGATATCACACAACATGCTTTAAACCACTAATTTTGGTACATGGCTTATTCTGTGATCAATTGAAATAATTTACCTACCCTACAATTTACCTTTTAAAGACTGTAATTCAATGGTTTTAGTATATTGACAAAATAGTGACTAGCTATCAGCCCAATTGATTTTAAACATTTTTATCACACATACAAAAAACAACAACAACAAATCCCAGATGCTTTACCAGTCACTATACTTGCCTCTCACCCCTAGAAATAGACAAAAGCTATTCTACTCTGCATTTCCATGAAATTGCTTATTCTGTTAGTTATCACAAAAATGGGATCTTAAAGTTTGTGACCTTTAATAATCATATTCTTTCAGTTATATTTTCACATACATTTTGTGTGTAAGAAGGATGTTTGGAAATCTTTAATTAGGTGATTGCTCAAACTTACTAAGGTTAAAAAGATTTTCATTCTGTATAAACTCTGAAAAATGTCACAATTAAAAGTGACATTTATGTCACTTTTAATATTGCATGTCAGGAGAAGGTGGATTTAGATCTGGGGAGATGTTGAGAGCCACAGCCAAAGGGGTCCCAGCAAACTTTCAGACTGCCAGCTGATGGTTGGCTCACAGCGGCCATCTCCCCAAATCCAAATCCACCTTCTCCTGTCATTCTTCTGACATTTATGTCACTTTTAATATTACATCTATGTTGTAGCATTTGTAAGTTCTTCATTCCTTTTTACTGAAAAATAATATTCTATGGCATATACATTTCTTTTACCTATGTACCAGTTGATGGATATCTGGGTTCTTTCCATTATTGTTACTATAAATAATGTGTCCATGACCGTTTCTATGTAGGTTTTGTGTGGACATGTGTCTTCGATTCTTAGCAGTACATACATAGTGTGGGGTATTTTGTAAGTATATTCCTCCCCTGGTGAAGAAGTCCCAGACTGTCTTCCAAAGTAACTGTGCCATTTTGAATTTGCATCAGCCACATATGGTTTTAGGATTGTTCACAGCCTTCGACATCAAATGTTCCCTGTAACTTAACCCTCTCCACGACATATTTTACTTCTACAAGGCTGAAAAGAGGGCTTCTGTTATTGCTTTCAGTCTCCTTTGAATTCATCTGATTAGATCAGGACCACCAGGACTATCTGCTCTTTCATTAACTAAATGTGAACTGATTAGAGTATCATCTGAAAAATTCCTTTTTACCATTGCCCATTATGACATAATCTAATCAATGATGTCATATCTCATCATAAACTCTGGTTTTGTCCTCTCTCAAGGGGAATTATACAAAGTCATATGCCATTTCAGGAAGGGTCTTAGGTATTTATCTCACTTACCATATCTGTGAGATAAATACCAACTTCCACAGATTCTGTACAAAAATGCATATTGCAATAATGTTGTGTTTAACTAAATATTAAATCCTTAAATTGACCCTTAAAGTAATTTGAATATCTAATAAATATCAAAAATTTTGTTAGTCACTGGAGTTTTAGTTGTTAACATTATGGAAAACGTACAATCTCTAAAGGCAAGATAATTTTGAAACTACAAATATATTACTAAGATGAGATAAATTGTAAGGTCAATGAGCTAAGGGGAAATAGGTGATATTTACAGTGAAAGATGTCAGGCAACATCTCTAAAGAAATCTGTATTGAAACTTGCAAAAGGGCATAATAACCATGCAAATACACAGTGTTAAAGTATTCCAAATCAAAGACCTAACTGTGAAATATACAATGAAAAGAGAGTAGTTACTTTGTCTAGGGTATATAGAATAAGAAGAAGAATCATAATAGGACAAAAGTCAGATGTTCTTGTAGAACATAAAAGAATGTTTTCCTTCTATTTTAATTGCAGGGAAATCTATCAGATAATTTTGTTCAAAGGAGATGGTATCATGCGGATTTTTATTTTTTATTATTTTTTTAAGATCATCTTGGGTATTTCTTTGGAGAATGTTGTTTTAGGAACTCAGACAAGGAAGCAAGGAGACCAGACTGAAAGCACTAAAGCAGCTTAGGAGGTTTGGACTAAAGAGGGGGCTGTTGATATGGGATGGAGAAGGTGGATTTGGAATATACTTTGGCAATAGACCACAACCACCTTTGAATTTAGATTGAATATAATAAGGTTTATGGAAAGAAACTATCAATCACATTAAAAATTAACTCTATTCAAAAGATCAATTCATTTTATGAAATTCAGATATATATTTTCAAGGCCACATAACCAGAGAAAATAAACTTAAAGAGAAAGATCATTTTTAAAATAATGTTATGTAAAATTCCTTAGCCAACTGAAAATTTACTTTTCAGCTGTTTAGCAATAAGAAAAACAGAGAAAAGTGTCAAAGTTTAGATAAAACTAAGAAAACTTAATGATTGTATTTTTTCCCAAAGAAAATAATGGGAAATAGGCACAATTATGTCCAGAGCTATTGCAAAGAAACGCCATAGAGAACAAAGCGATGCTCCTCCTCCAAACACAGATGGCCAAGCTGGCCTGCACCAGTTTGTCTTTACTACACACACAGCGTAAAAGGACTCCCAGGAACTCCCTGGATAGTGCATGCTGCCCTTCAAAGGGAGAATAAATGAATTAACAGGTTTAAAATAACCAGGTGAGCTTTTCAAAACCATCAGTGAACTCCTGATAAAATTTAAAAATCTAAGTAATCAGGTAAGCTATTAAAATATTTGATTCCTTTAAAAAATTATATTTATATATATATGCCCTTGCCTTGCTTTTTATAGTAATTATATCATTAAATATCAGTTATTAATCTCTGTTTAGTTTTTGCAAATTAGAGAGGATAAACTGTCACTTAATTATTACACTCTGGCATATTAGGAAACAATTTAAGTAGCTAATGGATCAAAAGAACTGTTAGTGACACAAACTGAATACTTCACTGTCATCCTTATAAACAGGACAAGCTATTAATTTCCCCTTCATACTCTAAAGTTACCTTCAAGGATAATAGAATTAACAGCCATGAAAATATTCATAGACAGTCCTACATGATGAGAGAATAAATAAGACCAGTACAATGAACCCAGTGGAAATTTTAGTGACCTTCCTTTCAATTTCTATTTTATGGTTTTAGTTTGAATGCCAGTATGTGGCATAGAATGTTTATATATATTTATATATATTCTCAATGGGGCAAAGAGAGGCAGGGCATAGCAATATTGCCTTGCAAGAGGGAGTAAAGTGTTGAAAGCAATAGTTCAATCCACTCCAAGCACTACAGACACACCCTGCTGCACACAGAAATAATTTATACTAGATTCAATACCTCTAAAAAGTCACTACACAGACACACACAGTGGGCATACACACTTACCCACTATCTCATACAGATACAGAATTATATGCTCTGCCAATTATCCCAGATATAAATCATCCTCAAGAGTTTTTTGAAATGAATAAGTAGATTCTAAGACTTGCAAAGAAAATAAAAGGATGTATGGCTCTTCCCTTGTCATGCACTACAAAGAACACAGCCTCAGATCTCATGATTATCATTCCCTTGTGTCGTAGGTAAGAGATTTAACCACCCCTGCTCAATGTCCTCATTTGTAGAAAGTACACCCATGCATTTGGAGTTGTAGAGTTTACGTCTGTTCATGCACATCTTATCCATTTCTCTATCCCACTGGTCTCCTCTTCCAGACCAACTTCTGTTTTTATCAGCTCAACAAAATAGTATTTACTAATGAATTCAATGATATCCATATTCAAAAATCAAATGTCAAATTTCATTTTCATCCCTCAGTTTTCCTGAAACTTCACCAGACAATTTCCTATTTCCTAAAAGCATTCACAATCACAGAGCTCACCTGAAATCTTGTCTTTGGACTTTTCTTTATCTGAAATTTCTCAGTTTTTCTCAGGGAACCACCTGAATCAATATGAATGAAATATTTGAGTACTTCACAGTTATCTTGTTCCTCAAGTTCTAAAATTCTTTCTAGAGATACCATATATAACTTCAAAAACTCAAGGGTTTTTTTTTTAATTTTGATTGGCTTATAATAATTACACATATTTATCAGGTGAAATGCAATGTTTTGATTCATGTATGCCCCAAATAATGACAGAATGAAGGTATATCCATCACTTTACATTTCATCTCATATCTTCATAGTGAGTACATTGAAAATCCTTTCTTTGAACTATTTTGAGATATGCAGGTTGTTGTTGTTGTTATATTCAACCTCATGCTCTATACATACCAAAATATCTTCCTCTTACTTAATGTAACATCACATCTCTGAACCAACCTCTATTGCCTTCTGAATTCCATGGACCCAAAATTGTGTTTGCCCCTGCAGATGTACCCTTCTATGCTTTGTAGCCTTAAATATCAGACTTCTCAAACGTTTGAGTATTGCAGAGACAAATCAAATCCAATACTAATTCACTATTCATTTATTATCTCCCCTACTAAACTGCATATAAATCTGGAAGATTCTTATTACTTCTCTTAGAAATCGCAACTACATCCTTCCAGTTACAAGGCCCAGAAAACTGTTATTACGTGATGTAATGTGCATGAATAAATAGACTGTCTTATTCATTTACTCTCATAACCAATTACAGAAGTAGTAAATAACATAAATTTAGTAATTATTTGTAATTGACTAAGTAATGCAATCTTTTCCTTAAGCATCCATATGCAATTAAAAACTGTCATTAATGGTTCATCTTGTGTATATCTGATATCTGATCACAAAGCTACATATATGTTGCCCTTCTTGTCATCCAAACTAGCAATCTCTCTCCTCAAGATGGCAACAAAAGTGCCCAAGTTAAGATACTCACTCTGGCCTACTCCAAAATGTTTTCCTTAACTATATCCAGTTTGGTCATTATAACACTCTAAATTAACCATTCCATCATAATTCATAGTTTTAATGACTCTCTCATTTCAATTAAAAGAGACCAAAGAAATAAAGCCTGGAAATTCTGGATTGCTCGCATAGCCCTCCAGATGCATTTTATACTCTCCCTCAATCTCTGGTCTCCAGTTGTACTGACTGAATTTGAGTTCCTTGAAAAAACAAAGCTTCATTATTATGTCTCAAGAAAAAATATGGCTCCCTCTACCCATTCAACTTAATGCAATAAATATCCAAATTCATAAAATCTTACCTTTAGTCTCATATGAAAGTTTCTGTATTTTATTAGGTAAGTTTCTCTCATAGTATCATACTTTTATTCTTTATAACATACAGTTATCTTGGGTTATAAAAATAGGCAGGGACTGGGGTTGTGGCTCAGTGGTAGAGTACTTGCCTATCCTGGGTGAGGTACTAGGTTTAATTCTTAAAACCATATATTAAATGAATAAAATAAAGATCATCAACAACTAAAAATATATTTTAAAAATTTTTAAATGCAGGAATGTGTCATATTTGGGTATATTGTGGTAGGCAGCTTTTTGTCACTGTGAACAAAATACCTGAAAAGAGCAACATAAATGAGGAAAGATTTATGCTGCCTCGTGGTTTTATAGGTCTCAATCCAAGTTCAAGCCAGCTCCACTGCTGTGGGCCTGGGCTGAGGCAGAACATCATGGCAGAAGGATTTGGAGGAGCAAAGATGCTCGTTTCATGGAGGGTGGGAAGTAGGAGAGAAGAGCAGAGTCAAGATAGAGCCCCCCAGAGAACTTCTTCCAACTAGGTTCCACCTTGCGTTTCCATGACCTCTCAATAGTTCATTCAGATTACAAATTCATCAATGAATCAATAATCTACTAATGAAACTAGTGTCCTCATGATCCGGACACTTCCCTAAAGCCCTAGCTCTGAACATTGCTGCAGTGGGGAAAAACCTTTAATACATGAGTATTTGGGGGACATTACAGATTCAAGCCAAAACCAGTGTCTTCCTATTAGACTGTTCAAGAAGAAACTACATTCATTATTGTATCTCCAATGACAGAATTTAAATAAATATTTGTAAGACTACCTAAAACAATATGATTAAATCACTGCCCCAAAATAATTACAACATGCACTACTCACTTAATCTTACATTATATTCACTCAAATTTATCCCAAAGTAAAAATAATCATAATAAATCTTATGTAGTATGCTCTCAATTGAAATTGTAAACTTCTAAACTTCTGATTGGAATGTGTGCTCTTTTTCAATGGTAACATTGCTACTACAAAATAGATACCCTTTACTATAATGGGATGAATACATCCCAAATTTTAATGTTAGTATACTAGATTTGAGGGAAAAAATAGTTCTCAGTAACCTGACACTACCTCCCCTGCATTTTACTTCTTGTCCAAATTGATACTGTTTTATTCTACTATATTAGATCTGTTCCTCCAATTGCAATTAGTGTGTTAACACTATGTTGAGAGACCCCAAATCTTCTTTATACAGCTTTCTGAAAGTTACTAATTTTTTGAGTTCAATGTATGCAAACTACCTTCAGAATATTTTGGATTCTTTTTTGTGACATATATGTTTTAGAATCATAAATGTTCACCTAACCAGTTTTCTAAATGCTGCTCAGAAGGATTCTAGTTTAGCACAAAGATTTCTGAATGTTTTCATCCTGCAAAGGGAAGACCACCACATGCCATGCCAGGAGTCAAAGACACTTGAATGTACCCTAGGAGAGTGGATGAAACAATACCTTCAGAGTGGATATTGTTTCTAGGCTGACATTTTGAGAGTGTGTAAATGGAGCCATATGAACTCATATTTACAAAAATCTACTGAAATATTTGCAAGTTTTTTCAGTAAACTCAGGCTAATATCTAATAAAACTGCTTTGCCAAGAGATGAATAAATGAGATCATATTTTTCTCTACTACTACATCTTAAAAGTGATTACTAAATTAATCCAGGTTTCCAACAGGACCATAGAGGCATATTATAGTCCTATTATTTTTATATTGACATAAAATGTATTTAATTGTCACATGCCTCTGAAGTTTCTTCATTCATGCATATTAGTTGAAGACAAGGAAGATATTATATAATTACATTAATTTACATGTTGGTTTTTATAGTTTTTCAGATGTAAAGCATGATACCTGGATACAATATAATCATTTACATTTTACAAGTAGAAATAATTTTCAAACACTACCTCAATATTTATATACTTATCTGGCTATAACTATTAAAATTCTTTATGAATTATATGAAGATTAAGACATCACCAAGTTTGTTTAGTTTCAGTAGTATATTTTTTGCACGCTCAAAAGGTTCTGAAATACTCCATTTATAAAGTTTATTTTGAAAGGTCCCAATACTGCTGATACTGATATAGTCACTTTTTGTTTTGTTCTTGCAAAACCAAGAAGGCACTAGGGAATGATTGCAATGGATCAGAACATGAATATTTCAGTACCTTAAAGACTCCTCGTCAGCATATTGCACAGTGTAAAACAAAGTGCTGTTTAAGCCATGTCAAGGAAAAAAAAATAGCAAGTATGAGATTTTCTTAGTTGCCAATGCCAATCAGTACCAAATGCTTTCCTTAAAGAAGACTTATTATGATAATATGAGCGTGATGACTAAAGTGCATCTAACATTTTCATAAAAAGCTAAATGAATTTTTGGTTATTTTGGCAATTTCAAAGAAGAGATTGTTTTGACCCAAGCTGAACCTGAGAGGGAAATGGGCATTAATTTTTTAATTGTTCTCAGGAGTACATAACTTCAAGCCTGTTATGTTTATTAATAGATTCTACATTTAACACCTGACAGGTATTTAAAACAGATTTTTCAGAAACTTGATAACTCACTTTTTGTTCTCCTATTTCTCTTTCCGGTCAAACAATAAGGGAGCAGGTTGCATTACAATATTTGAAAGTTATACAATGTTTGGAAGTATAATGGACAAAAATAAACAATATTCTAAACAAAGCACCTAAACTGAATAGTAAATTGCATGATATATAAATACCATTATCAGGTTTTCCTTAAACATAGTCTAAGGAAAATTTGACAATAATATTTGAAAGCATGAAGGAAAAAGTACAAACTAAGACACTTTGGGTAGCAGAATAAAGTCATATAGGAGAAGACACCCAAATTGCAATGAGGATTTAATATTGAATAACTTCGCCAAAAATAACATGCAATTTCCTTTGCTGAAAATATTAGTGTAGTATTTATCATTTTCAAAATAATTGGCCTAAAAAACAAACCAATAAGAGGACTTATATAATATTAGAGATAATGCTTCCCAGTATCTCATTAACTAATGTGATGGAAGGTCTTAGTGTTAATGTTTTTAAGTTAACAACAACAACAACACCCTATATCACAAAAAGAGAAATAGCAAGAATTATTTTGTAGTTTTTTGTAGTTGCTATAGATTATTACTTTCACTCTAATCACACAACAGTTTAGACCCAATAAAATATCAGAAATTCCCTGAAATAATTGGAAAACTAATATGCAAAGAAACATAAGAAAACTAATTTATGGAAAATGATTGTCCTTTATTAAGAAATAAAAGATCTATGGCTCTCCTCCTTACTAGCAGTATGCTAAGAAAGTGGAGCATCCACCATAGAGGGAGTAACAAGAAACTACAGGAGACCTAAGAGAATTTCCTGCTATGCATCCCACCAAGGAGTGCCTTTAGGCATAGAAAGCCAGAGTCAGAAAAAAGAGGGAAATACTTTCCAACAAAGAGCTCACGGTGGGACATGGAGTTCAGAGTGACTTACAGTTTGAAAAGTGGAGTTTCAAACGTAAAGGACAAAATGGTCTATGGGATCTCATCATTCCACAGACTCGAATCCCACAGAAGGAAAAGTTCTGATCTTATTTGTAAAAATATCCGAACTTGGTAGTAAATCTAATCAAATTAAATCTTCAAAAATGACCAGACCTTATGAAAATACATATCACATTGATTCCCTGTCCACCCAAGTAATCAAGAACAGGAAGGGGCAAGCAATGATATTACTGTACACCAAGATACATATGAGTAAACAAGAAAATACAAAACATGATTTTAAAAAATTTGTGAATAGAAGCAGACCCAGAGATTTTCCTAAAACTGAAATATCAGAAAGTGAAGATATGGAAAGCTCTACTAAAGATATAAAAACAAATAAGAAAATAAGATGCTAGAAAAAAAATAATGTTGAGCAAAATAGATGAAAGCACAAGATCAAATAAAGAATTCATGGATAAAATGGTAAGACTAGACACAACAAGGAAAAATATAATAAACTTGAAAAACAATGTAAAAAGTCTGAAAAATAAAAAGAGCCAGAGATACAAGTGACAAAATGAAACGGCTTGGCAAGAACATCATTGTTTTAGTCAGCTTTTTCGCTGCTGTGACTAAAACATCTAACCAACCAATTTTAGGGGACAAAAATTTATTTGAGGGCTCACTGTTTCAGAGGTTTTAGTCTATTGAAGGCCGACTCCATCCCTTGAGGCTTGAGGTGAGGCAGAACATCATGGCAGGAGAACATGGCAGAGAGAAGCAGCTCACCTGACATGAGGAATCAAGAGTGAGAGACTCCACTCTCCTGATTCAAATTATAGGGATTGGCTGGCTTCACTTAGCATAATCTGCTCTAATGCCATCCATTTCCCTCCAAATTCTATGATTTTGTCATTTTTTAATGCCAAATGTCTTCTTTGATATAAGGAGAGTAACTAAGAACAGAGTAGGGACGAAGAGCATGAGAAGAAGATTAACATTAAACAGGGATGAGAGGTGGGAGGGAAAGGGAGGGAGAAGGGAAATTGCATGGAAAGGGAAGGAGACCCTCAGGGGTATACAAAATTACATACAAGAGGAAGCGAGTGGAAAGGGAAAAATAATACAAGGGGGAGATATGAACTGCAGTAGAGGGGGTAGAGAGAGAAGAGGGGAGGGGAGGGGAGGGGAGGAGGAATAGTAAAGGATAGGAAAGGCAGCAGAATACAACAGACACTAGTATGGCAATATATAAATCAATGGAAGTGTAGCTGATGTGATTCTGCAATCTGTATACGGGGTAAAAATGGGAGTTCATAACCCACTTGAATCAAAGTGTGAAATATGATATATCAAGAACTATGTAATGTTTTGAACAACCAACAATTAAAAAAAAGAGAGAAAAAAAAACAAATTATATACCCCATAGCCACGCCCCAATTAACCACGTCTTCCAGCCACAAGCACCTGCCTCCAATTATCACTCAATTATCTCATTAAGTACTAATTCACTGGTTAGGTTAAGGCTACAACCCAATCATTTCTCCTCCAAACCTTCTTGCACTGTCTCACACATGAGCTTTTGGAAGATACCTCACGTTCAAACTATAGTAGTCATTGCGTTGCCAAAAAGACAGGAATAAGAAAATGAGGCAGAAGAAATAAGTAAATAATGGTTCAGTGCTTTCAAAAATTGATGAAGTGTTTCCACTAAAAATGTAGAAGCTCATGAAACTTCAAAAAGTATAAATCCAAACACATTCACTAGAAACTGGTATATATTCAGATGTATACATTTGCCAGATCTCGTGAAACTGAACAAATTGGATTGGTGCACATTTTAATGTATAGAATTAATCTTTAGTGTAAGAGGGAGAAAGAGTGAAAGCTTAAATAGTATATAAACCTGTTAACATACTGCACATACCTTAGCATATAATTCCTTAAATCATGGAAGACAGTCAAGTTCTAAGAGAAATACAATGATTTAAATTAACTGAAAGAAAGAAAATTTAGAAAAAAAATATGTGAACAATGAAAAACAGAGAGAGGCTGAACTGTGTGATAGGAATACTTGGTGACAATGAGTCAATGTCAAATGAAGTAACATTTATTAAGAAATCCCTTAAAGCAGAGAAGGTTAAAAAGAAAAGTGAATGAGAGAGACACAGCTAATCTATTAATGTTTCTATTCTTTTTTCAAACATGCCATGTTAATATATTTAGATATCTTTCTGCCTGACACTTTGATGAATTAATATGTTTCATTTTCTTTCTGACTACTGGTATAAATAAATCTTCAAAATGAATAAATATGTTTCAGCTGGTACATCTGATTTTCTTGAACCTTAAGATCTGAAGGGCCTATGTGTAAAGTAATTGCATTAGAGTGTAAGTTTCATATTATTTTGCAAACAATATTATTGCTGAAAGCATTTATAAATAACATAAGTACTATATAATTTATATCTATTCAAGGCAAATAAGAAGCTAAAATGTATTAGATATTAAACTAGGTTACTGAAAAATATCAAGATACTATATAGTTCTAAATACAGAGTTGATTGTATCTTCCTAATCTACAAAGTGGATATTTTCCATGCACATCAATGGAACATTTTAAGACAATAATAACGTCCATTACACTGGGAACTCTAAGAAAAGAGGGACTTTGTTTTGAGAACAAGTTTACTTATAACCTACTCTGAAATTAAAAATAGTTACCAAATAAACTATTGAATGACTTGAACAAAAAGTACCAGGAACACCTGTGGTTTAGTCAGCTTTTTCATCACTGTGACCAAAACACCTGACAAGATAAACTAAAGAGGAGGAAAAGTTTATTTGAGGCTCACAGTTTTAGAGGACTCAAACCACAGATGGCCGACTCCATTCCTCTGGGCCCAGAATGAGGCAGCACACCATCAGGGAAGGGCCCAGCTGAGGAAAGTCACCCAGCGAGTGCTGTGGTCAGGAAGCAGAGGGTCAGGGGAAGGGACCCAGGAAGAACAGCCCTTCCAGGGTGTCCCCCAGGGCCCCCCTCCTCCCCCCCCACCTGCCCACAATAACCCCGTAGTCAGTTCATTCAAACTAGAATGCACTAAAGGGTATAGCTCTAACAATCCAGTCATTTTATCTCTGAATATTCCTGCATTACTAGGAGCTCTGCGGGGACACTTCATATTCAAACCATTAAAAGCCTGTTTATATTGCCCTTCACCATAACCAGAATATTTAAATTATTTGAATTCTGCAGAAAAAAAAGAGCTTATTTAAATTCTTTTAACTAATTCAGGGATGTTTCAAATCACACTATCATCTTGTAGATTAAGAGACCTTCTATGGTAACTCTGGAAAAAATAGAATCTACGTCAAATCCTTGTATTTTCCAAATGTGAGTTGTATATTCTTTTTCTTTGCTTTGCTAATTCTGTATGTCAATATCAGAATATTATAAAATCACTGGAGCTATAATATGAGTTATTTTAAACATACACAAAACATATTTTTCACATATTTGATGGCATATATTTACTATCTTAATTAGTTTCATTTGAACTCAGAGTAAAAAACTTGATATTTGCTTATATTTTATTTATACTTATTTACAAATAAAAATATATATACTCTTTTCTAGTAAAATCTAAAACAAAACAAAGTCTAACAAGTTGTTATTTTACTCTTGATGCCCCATATCCTGAAAGTGTTACTGAATTATTTCAGTAACATTTTTATAGAAATATTTCTGAATTACCCACTCTGAAAATGAACATAAGGTGTAAAGGATATGAAATAAGAAAGGAGTAGGTGCCACTTTGAAGCTTAGTTTCAGACAGACCTGGAGTGGTATCAGTCAGTCATCATAACATCACTGTCAAAGAAACACCAATGTCTTCTGCACCATCCAAGAGCGGGAATGTTCTAGGTTTTGCTTTTAGTTTTATATTTATAAAGGCAAATAAGTCCACTTACTGCTCTGCAGATAAAAGGTTGAAATAAGAAATCAGCCATTCTGTCACTTAGTGAATACATAGTTATAAATATACATACACAGATATACATATGTTTATGTCCTCTTTGTTTATGATTATACTTGCTCAAAGGCTCATTTTGTTTTATGAAGTTTTAAGAACCAGGAGCAAAGACATTGGGCTAAAAAAGGAAATAAAGCTCCTGAAATCAGTCATAATAGTTGGCTTTTTAAAATTATTCTGCCTAAAACAAACAGGTTTAGCAGTCCTCTGAAGTGGCAGTCTTAAAAGAAATATATCCATCATTTTATCCGCAAATGTACCCTGCATTATGGATATCCAGAGCCTACAGGTTATAAAAAGAAATATGGAAGATAAAGTAAAAGTGGATTTCATTCACTTTAATTTTGCTTTCTGCCTTTTTAATGATATCTATAATTTCCTCTTTTTCACAGGTGTTCTAAAAGAGTATATGACTTAGAATAGTTCAAAGGCTTTTGATTCACAGACCATAAAGTTGAACAGGAAAAAAGGAGATATGAAATAAAGATTAGAAGCTTCTTTTACAACGTTTATATGATTTGGGTTAAGATTTCTGAAGAAAATATTTTAAATCATCTAGAAAATAACAGAAAAAGATAGAGTTGCTTTCTTAACCAAACACATGACAACAAATTATGTACCTGAGAAACTGGTTATAGATGCTACTGGTGAGAAATTAGTGAAAAATCAATGTAGAATAATAAAATGACTCTTGGCTCTTGTTGCAATTAGCACTAGGAGAAAAGCAAAAATGAAAAAAAAATTGAAGTAGATTATAGGATTCTGAGTATCTTTTATTACAAAATAAAAAGAAATCAAAATCAGTATAATTTTACAATTAGTGAGTACTTCAGCTACATTCTACTTCTGTTTAGAGAAACAATAAATAAGAAATCTCATTTGAAATTTATTTTTAAAATACTTTATAGAAAGATTTCAGAATAATGTGATTGCATCAAGAAAATAATTCTGAGTAGGTTATCTCTAATGATTCTTGTTTGAATTTTCCCAGAGTTATTATAATATTTTTTTTTGCAAAAATATGATCAGCTTGTGAGGGGGGTTGTCTGTCTGTCTGTCTAGCTGTTTGGATAGGGATACCAAAAAATTGTAAGACAGTAAGGTCCACAAAGATTCACTGGAATCTTCTTATACTGAATGAAGGATTTAGATAAAGTTGGTAAGCAAGCCCATAATCTTCAGAATACTTTCATGAAATCTAATCAATTCTTGAAGATTCTCCTTAATTGCATTTGCCCTGAGAGCCTTCGGGCACACCATGATGCCAATGGAAGGCAACATTTAAACTGTCATTTTCCTCACTGATTTGAAATGTAACTATTGTCTAACTTGTCTAAATGGATGACACTACATATAATCTCTGTGGGGAAATCAGTGTCTCCCTTACTCCTGGAATCATTCTGATTTAAAAAAAAAATCAACCTTTTTCATATCAAAGTGTTCATTGTTTTTGCTGGTCATGATGAAATACAAAGTTTATCCTTCTGAGATAATCATTCGGTTATTTAAGAACATCACCTGCTCTGTCTTGCTGAGTCCAAAGTGAATGTCTAATCCTGTCTCCAGATAATTTGCAGAATTCATATTTCATCCTTAGCATCATGTGCAGAGCTTAACAGAGGCCAAGATAGCTCCCAGCTATCTCCTTTAGAACATTTTTAGGAAAAACAATAATAAATCCTCCCTTGAGCACACATGCAGGAAGTTGTGTATTCGTTCAGATCATCACATTTCTTCTTCCCGTTATACTTTCATTTGACAACTGAACAAGATGTAGTAGCTAAAAAAAAAAAAAGTGGTATTAGTGCATTAAGAGGACTTACACAGTTCAGAAGAATTTATGAAATTCATGAGTCTAAATCTGTGTGAATGTTGCCTCTGTAAGCTTTATTGACATAACAAATGAAGTTAACCTGAAAAGAGAAATCCCTTCATGTTAATTAGGGACCAATTGCTCATCAACACAGAAGAGCAGTTAACCAGATTTTCTTTCCCTATTAAATATCTTGTGTTTAATAGTGCTAGAAAGTATAAAATTTTTACAGAATTACAAAAACCCTAAAAATAGAAAAATAATGTAGCCTAGGACAGGTGCAAAATTAATGAGAAATATTAAAAAAAGACATTTAAATTCATTTTACTCACCACTTTGCTTTATATATACTTTTAATTTTATATTTATGGTAATACTGTACATATGTTCAATTTTATTAGCATTTTAAAATGTGTATAGCACTTAAGATAATCAGATTCATTTGATTTAAAATTCAATTAAGAATATTGTTTAACCAATGCATAGGTGGGAAATACTCATATATTTAATGAATAATCTCCATTTAATATATTATTTTAATATTAAGAAAAATTTTAAATATTTTGCATTTAAATAAATGATAATCATTTGCAATTCATAAGTCTGGTTGGTTCAGTATTAAACAAAGTCCTAATAACCTAATAGTACTGAATTTTTAATTTTTACATTAAAATTCTCTATACATTAATCTTTTGAAAAAATATTTACTATTACAGTTTTAATACTGCTGGGTAGGGGATTATAAAGACCAGAACCTTTGTGTATTGCATTTCTTCTGAAAAATACAAATGTAGCTGAGTGTCATCTCTTTTTTCAATATATTTGCTATATACTAGGTTTAATAGCAAAATCATAGCATGGAATTTAACATGATGGAAATCCAGTTCACTAATCTCCTTAAGACCAAGTCTCATAATACAGAGTCAATGAATTGTGAGCACATGCATGAAAGCAACTGTTGCTTTTTTCTGCTCCATATAAGCTAGAAATTAGTACCAGATTTTCTAATGCTCAAACATTTTCAGATTTTAAATTGAATCTGGGAAGAAATGTTCTTAAGTTATTTTAGGAAAAAGAACTGATAATAAAATATTTCAGTTGTATTTTGGTGGTTTCCAAATTTTGTTAAGAGAGGAAAAATTATGCCCCCACCTAATGTTTCAAATTATCTAAACACCAAATCCTGAGGAAATTCCATACTGAGGTGAAAACACTATATAATTAGAAGGGAAACTAAGAAAGCACAGTGCATAATCATATTTGACCACAAATATTCTGCAACTGAATGTGCCCTGACTGAGCAGGGTGAAAAAAATATGCTTTACATTTTAATATGCAAACAGATATACTTAATGTCTCCTAGTAACTATGTAAGCATTCTCTGTCTTTTCCTTGTTGGACTTCTTTAGACTGATGATGGCTTACTCATTGACCTCTGGCTCTTACAAAAAAGCTGTACATATGGTCTCTGATTTTGCCATCTCACCCATTCCTACACCAATGAACAATTCTATTACCCAAACATATGAAAAAGCATGGCTCCAATAAAGTAAGAAAGTTCTCTAGCAATGACCAATATCAGGACATAACCAAGCAAAATCATCATCATCATCATCATCATCATCATCATCATCATCATCAGAAATTCAGCAGCCCCAGTTTGATGTAGAATAGCACAAGGGGCCAGCAATAGAGCAGAAATAGCTGTTCTTGGCACTTCTTAACAGGGACCTCATTCTACTGAAGATTAAGATGTGTTTACTATCAGAATTTGTAGGACTTCAAGTGGATCAATCAGAAATTATTCATAACCTTAGGGCATTCTTTTTTATTTAGTATTTATTTTTTATTTATATATAACAGGAATGCATTACAATTCTTACTACACATATAGAGCACAATTTTTCATATCTCTGGTTGTATAAAGTATATTCACACCAATTTGTGTCTTTATACCTGTACATTCCACCATCATTAATAACCCCATGCCCCCTCCCTTCCCCTCCAACCCCTCTGCCCTATCTAGAGTTCATCTATTCTTTCCATGCTCCCTCTCCCTATTGCACTATGAATCAGCCTCCTTATATCAAAGAAAACATTTGGCATTTGGTTTTTTGGGACTGACTAACTTCACTTAGCATTATCTTCTCTAAGTCCATCCATTTACCTGCAAATACCATGATTTCATTCTCTTTGATTGCTGAGTAATATTCCATTGTGTATATATGCCACATTTTTTATCCATTCATCTATTGAAGGGCATCTAGGTTGGTTCCACAGTTTAGCTATATTGTGAATTGTGCTGCTATAAACATTGATGTAGCTGTGTCCCTGTAGTATGCTGTTTTTAAGTCCTTTGGGTATAGACCAAGAGGGATAAATTCCTTAATAACACTCCTATGGTGCAAAAATTAAAATCAGTAATCAAAAAAATGGGATGGACTCAAACTAAAAAGTTTCTTCTCAGCAAAAGAAACAATCTGTGAGGTGAATAGAGAGCCTATATCTTGGGAGCAAATCTTTACCCCTCACACATCAGGAAGAGCCCTAATCTCTAGGGTATAAAAAGAACTCAAAAAGCTAAACACCAAAAATAAATAAATAACCCAATCAATAAATGGGCCAAAGACCTGAAGAGTCATTTCTCAGAAGATGATATACAATCAATCAATAAATACATGAAAAAAATGTTCATCATAACTATCAATTAGAGAAATGCAAATCAAAACCACTCTAAGATTTCATCTCACTCCAGTCAGAATGGCAGCTATTATGCATACAAACAATAACTGTTGGCTAGGATATGGGGAAAAAAGCACACTCATACACTGCTGGTGGGACTGCAAATTGGTGCAGCCAATATGGAAAGCAGTATGGATATTTCTTTGGAATATTGGGAATGGAACCACCATTTGACATTCATTTTTGAAAAATGTAAAACTGAATTAGGTATCATTACAAAAGAAAGACTATTTTGAAATCTTGCATTTTTAACCAATGATAATCCTGTGAAATATTCTAATGTGTAAATATATATATCAAAGAACAAAAAAAATCTGATAACGTAAGATGTAATGTATATCAAACTTAATGTCTAAACATAGTAAACTACATAAAGCCTTAGAACTGTAAAGTGCTATATCACCAGCTAGGCATTATTCTTAGTAATAACATATGACTAAAAATTTAAAGTTCTCATTGGACTGTTTCAATTAACAAGAATATTTTTGCCATTGGTTAAAAAAATAGATAAACTCAAAATCTTTTCTTTGGGGGAATAAGTAGCAGATGATGTCTTACCTAATTCTTTTTTTAAACATGTACATATCTCTACACTAACATAAAATACTTATTTTATAATAGTTTCAGTCTACGATTATCATATACCAAGCTCTATACTATGGCTTACATTTATTTTGATTAAAAGTAAATCAGTTAAACCCCCATAAACATTCAAGAAGTGGGCAATATATGACTAATATATGACTGCTTTCTCTAATTGAGGCAGAGTGACTAGAATTTCAAAGTTACACAAATCTCATCGGCCACATCATGATTCTGGGCTCCTCCTGGTTTTTAACACACTTTTTCGTTTCTCTGCACAATGCTCCCTTTTAGTGATAGAGTATAAGGTTCTTCAGAATTTACTCAGAGGTCCCTCATCTACACCATTGTCATATGCTGGGACTCTCCTGTGAACTATTCAGTTTCCAAGTAAACACGAATGGCAGTCTAATATGGAAATTGTGTAACTTTGAGGTTAACCTAGATTTACTTCTAGACTCTTGTAATTTTTACTTATAGGACTTTTGAGAAATAATTTTCTAAGCTTTTGCTTCCTCATGTAAAATTCATTACAAAAATTCCATATAACCTCTAGTTATCTGGGGGAAGAAATTAAATAAGTATATAAAATTTTACAGTGTCTGTCACACAGTAAGTGCAGAATAGGCTTATTGAGGTTATCACCATAGGCACCTTTTAAAGAAGGCTCAAACATATTAAATGAAATGCATATGATTATACATATAATGATTTTTTTAAAAAAGGAAAATATGTACCAGTTTGTCCTGAAGTCAGTTTGATATTAACTCAACAATAACATTTTTGAAATAATTTGTGAATATATGCAGATTTTCAAATCTTGCAATGGTTTAAACATCCCAGGAGCATTTTTCTTTTTACCTAAAATATTTTAGGAAAGAAAATAATTTCCTTTTTGTTATGAACTTTACTATCCAACAGCACATAAAAATAAAGTTTTTCTTCTTATGTCAGAGTTAGCACGTTTGAAGTATACCAAACATTATTTTTAAAACGCTGAAGTATGCTTCTAGCAGTAAGGAAGTTGCAGTCTCGTGACCATTCTCAAATTGTTCTTGTGTGCAATTCTTTCCTGATGGTGTTAATATAATATTTGTTTACTCTCATTGTTTGAGATGCAAGAGTAACCTGAGACACCAGCTTTAGAACTGTTTTGAACCTAAATTCTCATTAACATGTTTATCTCATTTGCCCAAATCACATGTGTCTTCCTAACATGAATGGGCTTATCCTAGCTGAGTGTTACTTAATGTCTTTTTCTATGTGTCCCTTGAACCATAGAATATGAGAATATGGGCTAAACCACAATTCTTTGCACAATTCAATTCACAATTCTGAATGTGAAATAGATTGCAATGAGATGCACTCACAGATAAGGCCTCACAGAGGTCATACATGTAATGCTATTTTGATGTCAAAGGAAGGGAAGGGAGATGGGATAGGAATAGGAAGACAGTAGAATGAATAGGACATGACTATCCTATATTCCTACATGAATACATGACTAATGAAACTCCACATCATGTACCTAATTAGAATAAGTTATACTCCACAATTGTATGATATGTCAAAAGACACTCTATTGTCACGCATAAAGAACAAAAATAGAATGCAAATAATCAGATTACAAAATGTTCTCAGTTCTACAAAAAAGAAACACACTTGATGTTTTAAGCCTAGTACTTCTTGAATCTGTTTGACCATTTATTTTTACTACAAAATTGATATTAAAAATGCATCCAATAGATGATATTAAAAATGCATCCAATAAAATGAAGGTTGAAAAAGCAGCTGAGGCACCCAATCAGCATCTTTATATATGATCACAATCTTTGTAACTGCTGGTAAAGAGCATCAGAGGCACAAATATGATACTTTGTCTTTAATTCAATGCTTTGGTGATGGCTCAAGATTTTGACTCTTTCAACCATTAATGTCATTTAAGCCTCTCATTATCCATATAAAATGAAATTTTCTTAAGCATCCACCATCCATATTTACTAGTGCTATAAATCTTTTTCGGGATTTGATTATCTCACACTTGATTATTGATTTTCTACATGCTGTTGCGTTCATACAGATTATGAAGTCTTCCATGGCGCCTCCTCCTTTCTTCTAAAATTCTTTTGAAAATTATTGGTGCCTAATGTCTCATATTTATTTCATTTAACCTTGACTAAGCCATGTCAAATTATAAGATTTCTTAAGAGATGAGACAAGTTATATTCATTTTCTGTTTTCAAAATTGCTAATATAATCTATGGTCTATTTTATTAGACATGTAATTCACAAATTGGTATTAATGACGTTACAGTTTCAATGACCCCAGCAAAGTATTTTAAGTATTATTTTTTGGTTCCAGTTATTTATTAATCACTTTTATCAATTGCTTCTCCATGGTATTAGAGTTTGGGACCATATGTTCATATTTTAGATTTCCATTTTGAAATAATTTCTTATGGATTTGATAAGCTTTTTGCATTATGTTTAATTTGCTATATTTTAATAATTTTAAGAAGGGAGTCTATTTCTCTTAGTAATGAATTTCTACTCATTCTAATATGTAGTTTCACTGTAATAGAATGTAAATATTCAGAAAGCATATCATTACTTAATAAATCATCTATTTAATCTTTATTGGGTTTATTTAATGTGTTTAATGAAATATTATTGGTCAAATCTCTTAGAATGAAAATAATTACTTTTTTAACTAAGTAAAGGAAAACTAGTTATTATCTTTTCCTAGTTACTGCTTAAATCATTACACTCATTCACTGGTTTGCTGTAACATTTAATATTTTTAAAAGATTCTCCATGTTGCCATCTGGTGGAGAAGGGTTATTTCTTTTTCTTTTCTTTTCTTTTTTTTTTTTTTTTTTTGTTGTTGTTGTTTTTTGGTTTGGGGGGGTTTGTTTTGTTCTTTGTTTGTGTGTGTGTGTGTGTGTGTGTGTGTGTGTGTGTGTTTTGCAGACCCACCTAATGATTAAATTCAAGGCCTTTCACATGCTAGCTAAGCAAGCATTCTACCACTGAGCTAAACTTTCAGCCAGTGTTATTGGGGTTTTTTGGTTGCTCTTATACTTTTCTAAATTGACAAATTAAAATTACATATATTGTGCTCAACATTTCTTGAAATACAGATGTGACTAAATCAAACTAATTTGATATTCATTGCATAATCTTTTTTGTGGTATAAACATAAAGTCTACTCTCTCACCAGTTTTTAACACATTTTATTAACTACAGGTTACCATTGTATACTAGATCCCTTAAACCTGTTCTTCCTAATTCAATGAAATTTTATGCCCTTAAACCAACATCTCCTCCACCTCACTCCTTTACCCGGTAGTATCCAATTTACTTCTATGAGGTTAGCTTTTATAGAATCTACATATAAACAAGATCATTACCAGTTCTAGCTTATTATATGATTTTTAAATGAATAAATTTTTAAGTACCATCTCAAATATTTAACTTCAAAACATATAAATACCTTATAATTTACATTATACATATATGAAATTATCATTATAATGACTAAAAATTAAGAATAACAATACATACCCATCAATCATTGACATCCTAAATTTTTATTATGATAAAGTCCTTTATTAAGTTAGTATGGTTCATACATATCTAGATATCCTCAGAGAATTGGTTCCGAAACCCTCATGGAACCAAAATCCACACATTATCAGGTACCTTAAATAAATGGCATTGTAGCTGTAGAGAATTATACATGGCTTCCAAAATACTTTAAATTATCTCTGGATTACTTATAACACCCCGAAAAGTGTAAATGCTAGGTAAATAGTGGGATGATGCATTGTATATGGAATTATAACAATTAAAGAAGTCTATACATGCTCAGTACAGACACAATTTTTTAAATATTTTCAATCCACATTTGGTTGAATCTGTGTATTCAGAACCTGTAGATACAGAGATGGATGATTGTTTGTATTATACACATAAATTTTTAAGTATTGTAGGTAAACAAGATTTTTCAACTAGGAATATAATTCAAAGTAATATTTTCAATATCCTGCAGTCAATGAACCATGACAAATTAGTGCCATCAAACATGCTCATATGACACTATATTAGCTTTTGGTCTCTCTAAAATACCTGATGAAGCCAACTTAACGGAGGAAAAGTTTATTTTGACTCATGGTTTCAGAAGTCTCAGCCCATGGACACCTGATTCCATGACTCTGAACCATGAAAGGAAGGCATCATGGTAGAAGGGGGGAAAAGCTGCTCACTCATGGCCACCAGTAAGCACTGGCACATCCCTTGGGGACTATATATTTGGGGATTTGTTCATCTCTTATTTCCTCCAGCTATGCCCCACCAGCCTACAGTTACCACCCAGTAGTCCATTCAAATTTTTACTCTATCAAGTGGATTAATCCACTAACTTAGTTTTGCTGTTCTCATAATCTAATCATTTTCCTCTTACCTTAGCACAGGAGCTTTTGGGGGACACCTTATATCCAAGCCATAACATAAACCCATTTGCTGATCTGGTGATATCCACAATTGGGAAACCACAATGCAATTTACTAAGGGTTGTTAGAAATTTATACAGTTTTCACAGTCAAAAACTACTGATGAATTAATATAATTTTCAAATAAAATATGTGAAACATTTCTTTTAAATATTATTTAATCTCTTGATGGTTTATTCACTTAATTTATAGAAGTCAGGTTTAATTTAGAAGTCTTACACAGCATTCTCTTATCAAAGACTAGTATATTACCTGTGTATGCCATGGCTATAATTACTTTCTCCAGCAGGTGGCAGCACATGCAATACTATGACATTTTATAGGCAAAATCCATAAATATTTGATTTTTTCAAATTATTGAACTCATTTAAACAGAAATAATGAAAAATTAATTCTCTTAGCATTGGTACTATACCTCATTTAGTTTTCTTAAGCCCATTAAAATAACACTTAACTCATCTTACAAATAAGATATCTATGACAAAAAATACAAAATATATGAAATCTTCACTAATAAATTACAAAACCATATGTAGTTATGCTCATTAAATTTAGAATAGTTTCTGTATTTATCATAAGAAGAATCTATTTCCTGTTTGTGTAACACCTTCAAAGAACCTATGTATAATGTCACAAAATCTTGCTGAAACTCTTTGGTGAATAGTACTTTAAAAGTACATCTCATTAATTATTTTATTAATAACTTCATTTTATTTGTTTATTTATTTTTATGTGGTGCTGAAGATCAAACCCAGTGCCTCATACACTCTAGGCAAGCACTCTACCACTGAGCTACAACCCCAGTCCCTCATCAGTTATTTTAAATGGCATGATTTATGTATCAATAAATTCTACTTAACCATAATTAAATCTTTTAAGAATAGTTCCACATAAATCAATTTTCCTATTAAGTGAAATTTATCATGTCAAGACTCCACATCTGTATATATTTCTAAATCTTTTTTCATTTTAAAATAGTACTCAATTTTATGTGTATACTCCCCAAATTTGAATGCCTTTTCAGAGAGGGAATTAAAATTGGTTGTACAAATGTGAAATAATTAGATGGTTGAAACAAATGCCTTTCTTAAGAACTCTTTAGTAACACACCCATCAGCAATGTAAGCTTTGTGATTAAAAAGTTTTGAAATTTCAAGATACACAGTGCTATTTAAATAATCCTAAATGTAATTTATTTGTAGATTAAGATAAATCACCTAGTTTCCCTTATTCATGCTCCAGGCTGTCGCAGTGTCCTCCAAGTCTCTGCTGATTTCTGGAGTGTCTTGAGACACACACAAGCCAGTCTCTTCTTATTCATTTAATCTGCTTTTCTCTCCTTTTGTAGCTTCTAGCTTTCAGTGCTGTGGATATTACTTTGAGGAAGCCACATGATTGTCGGGGCAGTACTTCCCTGCTGAGCATTTTTTCCTTATTCAAGCTTCAGAGGGGTTCTGTATCCTGTTTAAAAATGGGCTTTCCCTCTCTGACCCACACTTCCTGACATACCAACAATCAAGCTAACAAATCACTACCGGCTGTGATCTCCCCACCCAAACTTTGTATAATTGAGCTCTGTGAAGACAACGTCTTTGCATTTTTCCCATAATCCTTCTATTCACAGATCAACAAATTAATACTCTCAAAAAAAAAACAAAAAAAAAAACTAAAGATCATCTATAAATTCTCACAGATAACCTGCTCATCCTCCCATTGGGTAAAATAACATTTTTTATTACCCTGGCATATCATTTATGTCTGCATTAGGGAATGATCTATTTTTATCTTTATTGTTCTGGAATTGAAGAGAATATATTCCAGTGTGGTAAGGCATCTCTATTTCCCAAGGCTGTTTGCCTCTAAAATACATTATTGGAAACATAGTCTGGACCATATTAGTTGTTAATGTCTAGATGTGTATATATGAGAGACTAATGGCTTTCAATCAATTCTTTCAATGGAAAAGTATTAAATGTCCCCAATTTTTGTATATTTCTGTTTGTATGTGTCGTCAAATAACAAAACACCTTCCAAAAAGATTGATTTTTTGAAAAACTTTTTTATTATTGTTTATGGTTTTGTAGATTGTCTGTGCTGATCTGGGGAATTCTACTACATGTGGCGTTAGCTGAGATCATTATACAGTTGAATTCAGCAAAAGCTGTCCTGTTTCTGGAACATCAAGATGGTTTACTCAGCTGGTAAGTACTGGGTCTGCAGCAGGGGAATTGATTTACTTATATGGCAACTAAGTTCTGTGGAACACAAGTGGAAATTGTAGTACTTCTTAAAAACTAAACCTGTAACTAAATTTTGGAGTATTTCCTATGAGTTCCAATAGTTAGACTGCATGTCTAAAAGTAGTTCAGATTCAAAGGTCAGAGATATAGATTCTATCTCTTTGTGGTGTTCAAGGATGGGAAGAATTGATCATATTTTCTGACAATCTGTCACACATGTCAAGATATCTACTCTACACAAGTCTTCAAATTTTATCCAAATGTATTTGAATTTTGTATTTATTCAAATGTCTTTGAATTTTGTAACAGAACAATTTAATGATAGCTACAAAATAAAGATGATATTCTAGGTATTTTTTTAAATACAATAGTGACTTTTTGACAAGTTTGCCTCAAATGTGTTAAATTACATTTATAGAATCTATAATTTTCATGTATAAAACAGTGATTAGAACTACTAACATTTACTAAAATATCTTAGTCATATTGGAATTCAATATTTTGCCAAATTTTTGCCAAATTTTCAATTACCTATAGACTATTTGCATTATTCTCTCAAAGAGATAAATTAGAGAAATTTAATTAGAATTAATAAAACATGCTCAACCATTATTATTTTATAATCAGAAAGTTTCACCTCAATTTCTGACTTTAAATTGGAATTTTATAACATAAATTGAATTAATTTAGCAAATCCAATTTACCAAGATTAGTTAATTCTATTTCTTCTTACACCTTGTTTGTCATTCATAAACGGTGTAACTGTGTGCTGAGTATATCATAGTGAACAAAGAAACATGCAGGAATTCACTGCTGCAATAAAGCAAATTTCTTTACACTCCTGATAACTTTGTCCTGGTACCAGTCCACCAAATGCACGTGCTAGCTTCCTCAAAATCCCCTGTGGAGAGGAGCTACTACATTTGATTCATCAGAATATGCTGCTGCTGAATCAGTGTTATACCACCCAGCACTCCTAGACCTTCTGCACAGGCAGAGTAGGCCACAACGCAGAACTTCCCTAGGGCCTCCAAACAGAGATGCAAGAGAAGTACTCTTGCCTTTGGATTGCCATTCAAACCCTCTAATACACTCCTCCACCTGACCTTGAAACTCAGAAGCAAATCAGGGCTTAACTGTCTAGACACCCACTTCTCAGTCCTTCCTTTCACTTTGACTCCCAGAATTATTTTAATTTCCAAACTTTTTTGTTCACATTACATTTCCCATAATTATATCCTCCTTGTTTCTGATGTAGAATTTTTGTTTTCTTCCCCATATCCTGGAGCTTAAAAATCATAATGGATACCGCAGGAAACTATTTAGTTGACAAAAGGATGGAAGTAAAATCAAATTGGAATTTCTTCATTGGAACTCAGGTGTAGAATATTGATTTAAAGTTCTTAGATGATATCACATTATTAAAGTTGTGAATAAAAGTGTCTCAAGACTCAGGGTTATAATAAAACTTCAAGATACAAATAAATTTGAGGATATTATAAAGGAAGAAATACTTTCTTTGGAAAATACTAGAATTCTGTGGCATCTCCTTAATCTTCTTGGGGAGTAGAGAAATATCTTATTTCTCCTCACCTCCAGTGACAAAATCTTTTAAATATTCCACTCAGACTTAATGTGTGTCTCCCGAGTCTTAGGGAATGCATATACACAGGACCTAAATCTAGAAAAACCACAGGTTGACTATAAGGTAGGTGAGAGAGCAAGGAAACAGGGCCTCACAGATATTCGGGACACCTGCATCATTTCAGGTCAAAGGATGACCAAGTATTGCCCATCAATGAGATGTGCACTAAGAGGAAAATATCAGGTCTGGAACCACCATAAGTTCTTTTTCTTCAAAATCTTCCATGAAGTATGAAACTGTCAGAGAGCTCTTCATTTACAGCCTCTTTGAAAGAATTGTAAGTGGTATGAAGTAGCCAGTGCAAGGGCACTCTTTCCCATATCATAGAAAGTGTGGTAGAACATTCCCACAGAGGACCACAAAACAATTCACAATTTACTCCTCAAATTTAAAGGGTAAGCTTTAAGTATCTGCTAACGCCTGCGGAAGCCCAGATTACATCAGTACTCTTGAAGTCCTATCTTCCTTACCAACTACCTCTTTTTACTATAAGTGACCAGGAGTCAAAGAAATCAGAATGCAGTGGAAGGTGTGTGTTGATGGGTAGCAACATAGTGGAGACTCAATGTTGAAATAGAGGAAACTGGTATCTCTCCACACCAGTTTCCATAAATCTGAAGCAGTCCCAGCTAGATGAGAATTCTAAACTTTAAAGAGTATTCAGGGTACACAGAAACTCATTTGGAGAAATAAGAGAGATTTCCACAAGCTGAAGAGTTCCAAGAACCACAGGAAAGCTGTCAATCTCCATGTGTGGCCAATTCATCACGAAACTCTTCCCTTTTCTCTGACTAACCAGATTTGTATTAACTGTAGCTCAGGAAGGCTTCTCTGTTGTACAGTTTCTCATTTCTACGTACAACCTTTGGCTATGATTATTAATGTCTGTCTCATGAATAAACAGAAACTAGACCTTCAAAGTGAAAATGGAAATAACGAAGCAAGGGTGAAATTAAAACTCTCATTCAAATGAGTCTGATATGGGGATATCAGACTCATTTGAATGAGAGTTTTAAGCTTTCACCTATCAAATGATGTCAGCTTTTGTCTTCCCAGGAATTCCTCAGACATTTTGTATTTGTTTATAAGATGAATACCTACCTACTACATTCACAGCTTCTGAGTTCACTTGGGAATAGAAAGATTTCCATTGTTACATTGTCGTCCATTTTATCCCTGTTTTTAAAAGTTTCCCTTGAACATTTCAAGACTTGATTTGTTGAGTGTGTTTTCCTTTGTTTCCCCTGGGAGTGAGCACAAAGAGGAAACTGCACTTACATACACTTAACCCTGTTGTTCTGAAGAAATAGAGTACAAGAAAAGCACTGATCTTCAAAGCACAGCTCACAGGCCTGTGCTGAATTCCTTCCCAAATGCAGACAACTGAGGACTGAAACTTCAGACTCACCTACTCCATATGCATCTTGTCTTCTCAATAAGAACCCTATCCTCCTGCAATCAAAAACAAATACAGGTGCATGCGCGCATACACACACACACACACAATCAAATCTTTTATGATTCATTTTTCTGAAAGTGTCAGAATAAATGTCACTTCTATATGAAGTCTGGATAAATTTTCAAATCCAGTTTGTTTCCCATGTTACAAATATTCACAACTGCAATTAGACAACTATACTGTAGAAATGTTTTCTTATTGTTCTTTTGCATAGGATGTAATCATAAAAAGATTGAATGATTGTTTTCTTATCATTAATATATCCAGCACCCACTAGTTGGCAATAATTAAGTCCTCAGATAATTTTTAAATATTGTGATGAATGAATTTATAGTGATTCCTATTAAATAAGTTATGGAAAGGTGAATGTAGTGAATATCAAAACCTAGTTTTCAAAAACACCAAAACTCAAAATGATACCCAAAGTAAAGGGACAGAGATCTACAGATTTTTAGGCATGAGTTTGTGTCTGTGTGAATGAGAGAGAAAGAGAGAGATTGATTGATAATGTTGAGGCAGTGAAGAGATGTCCCACACTGAATGACTGAACCTGATTGAAACAAAACAACTTTCACTGAGTTATTAATTCTTAAATAAGACATTTCTCCAAGTTTGATTGTCACTCTTATTGCCATAGAGTAAATCAACATAAATCAAAGATGATGCTAAATTAGAAATCATACAGCTTGCCAAATGAAAATTATTTTTTAAATATAGATTGTTTGAAATATGTTGCCTTAAGGATGAAATTTACTAAAGTGAAGCAATAAGACTCTAAGACAAAATTGCTTAGAGTGGCTCAGATTTATCTGTCTGACGGTTTTGGATAAAACTCCACATTAAGTGTAGGAACAGATGGACAAGTGGTGTGTTTCCTGGCAGCCTGTTATCTATTACATAAGCCATGTTAACCATTGTGCATATGTGTTGGGATGAGTAGTGAGCACCTCTTTTGTCTTCTCATCACTGCAAACACTGTGTGTGTTAAATAGGTATGCTTTTTCACAGATCGAATGAGTTGGGATCAATCCAATCATTTTGATACTTTGATATTATTTTTAAAACACACTAAAGTCTATGTTCTCGACAGTCAACAATCTGATTGATCAGAAGATGTGCTCATAAAATTTAAATACTTAATTTTTGTAACTATAACAATATATTTCAGTACAAGTTTAACTTCAGAGGAATATAATTACATTTTTGTACTACCTTGTACATGTGTGAAATATTCTACAAACCAACTGAAGTTCAAGCTTAGTTTTATACATAACACTTTGAAATGAAAGATGCAGAAATGAACAAAATATTACTGAAAGTAAAACTATAAAAGGAGTTTAGTAACTTAAATGTAAAATACTAAAGATATACAAAAATTTTTCTATGATTATAGAAATAACCAGAAAAAAAGAACTTAGAATGCATGAGTATGAATGAAAAAAGCAGTTAAAATGGTTTAACAAGTAATTTTTAAGTGACAGGAGTAAATGTAAATACAATGCCAAATACCAGAATGTAAGAATGTTTATATTCACAAAATGATTTTATAATATCAAATTTATAACCATCACAAATATTAATTTGATAATTTTATTTAAATATGTATCTAGATAAGAAAAATGTAGGTGTCTAGCTAAGTTCAAGGACAGTCATACTAGGAGGTTTCTTTGCAAGATAATGAAAATACATGTGCCAGAATTTAAAAAATTGGCACTGGAAAACTCAAGGTCAATTTCAAAAATCTATAAATCAACTCACAAGAGCACCTGAGAACAAGTATCTCTTGAAAAACACAGGTGGTGTTCAGGGATGAGTGGTGATTTAGGCTCAAGTGTCTGTCAGCCTCCCACAGCCACAGGTACACCATCAGCTCACCTCAGACTCCATAATTACACCCAAGGATTCTCTTGAAGATTTATGATGTCTTCCAGATCACACTTGGAGAACAGTGTTCCTTGTTTATCCTATGGTCTCACAAAATGATTTTATAATATCAAATTTATAACCATCACACATATTAACTTGATAATCTTATTTAAATACATATCTAGATAAGAAAAATGTAGGTGTCTAGCTAAGTTCAAGGACAGTCATACTAGTAAAGAAGTTTCTTTGCAAGATAATGAAAATACGTGTGCCAGAATTAAAAATTTGGCACTGGAAAACTCAAGGTAAATTTCAAAAATCTATAAACTCAAGGTCAATTTCAAAGATCATGTTATTTGCACTTATTTGAAATATATAATAACCATCCTCAAAGTTATACCGTGGGCTGAAGGGGATGTGGGCAGGTAGGGTAAAGGAGGAGATCTCTCCATGACCTTCCTAATCTCTGTTCTGTCATTTTCTTCCTCCTCCTCATGCATCTTCATGGCAAAGGCCAACCTACCTATGTGCTTTTCTATCCTGGAAAGAACCTCATTGAATTATATTTTCTTTCAACTTGAGGCAAAATGGAAACATGGCATATTTTATCAGAAGGAAACTTGTAACATTCTCTTGATTGAAGAAAATATAAAACATCAATGTCATAGCTACTTAAAAACAAACTGGATAAAGTTGGAGGCAATGATGAAAAGAAGTTGACAATGACTTCTAGTTTCTACCAATATCCAATGTGATGTAGTGAAATAATATAAACCATACTTTATTTTCATTTCTGTCACCAAAAAACCTTACAGAACAACTGAAAGGAGGAAACGTTTATTTTGGCTCATGGTTTCTGAGGTTCAGTTCATGGTCGACCAACTCCATAGCTCTGGGCATAAGGAGATGCATCATGGTGGAAGGACCTGGTGGAGGGAAGCTTCTCAGTTCACGATAGCCAGGTAGCAGAGACAGCATTCAACTCCACTCATCAGGGGAAAAATATAAACTCAAAGGCACTCCTACTTCCTCTGGCCACACCCTCGCTGCTTATAATCACCACTCAATACAGTAGTCCTTTCGAATTATTAGTCCATCAAGTGGATTAACTGGCCAACTAGGTTACAACTCTCTTAATCTAATCAAATCAACTCTGAACATTCCTGCATTGTCTCACACATGAGTTTTAGGAATGCACCTCATTTCCAAACCCTAACACAATACTTCTAAGCATAGTGCTAAAATGATCTGACCAACCTAATATGATAGTGCATGCCTGTATTCCCAGTAGCTCAGGAGGCTGAGGCAGGAGAATTGCAAGCTCCAAGCCAGCCTCAGCAGCTTAGTAAGACCCTGTCTATAAATATAAAAAGAGCTGGGGACGTGGCTCAGTGGGTAAGTGCCCTTGGGTTCAATCCTTGATACCAAAAAGTAATCAAATAAAACCATTTGACCAGCCACAGGCTCTCTCTTGCTTTTTCCTGCATCTATAAGTAGAAAGACTTAAAAGCTCTGGAAGCTGAGTAGCACAAGTGCAAAGAGGTAAGACTCTTAATCAAGGCTTTAGAGCAGAATCACACAGAATCTATTCTTGGTCATGAGCAGTTGCTTCGTAGTCTGCGCAATGAAGACATTCATTTATATTGTGTGAATCGAAGCAAATTATAAAGATTAATTATATATGGGGAAAAGGGTAGAATAAAGAAAAATGGAAGCAAACCATTAAAGTTTAAGCTTGTGGTATACAAATTGCTAAATGATATTTCCATAATAATGTATTAATCTTATTGCTAAATTAATTTAATTGAATCACAAATTACTTCGTACTTTTTTCTCTAGATTTATCTGAATTAATTCAACCTTTACCTTCTCTCTTACTTTTGATAACAGTACTTAATATTTTAATCTTAAGATTCTTTTTCTTGATTGTCGTAAGTGGCAGGGAACACCAAGTAGTAGCTCTGTACTATTAGCATAAATAGTAAACAACTTAGAAAAGCAGTAAATATTTTTAATACACATGAAAAAATACATTCCTTTGAGTGCCTATGCACTGTTTTCATCTTGGAAACAAAATGTTAGTAACAATATAATGTTTTATTTCTATTTTTTATGATACAGCTTTTGTTCTTATTTATCACTATGAATTTGTGTTTAAAACTGTGTTTAGACCTATCACTTTTTAAATGTAGCTATTGAAAAATTGTATATTTAGATATAATTTGTCCTGTTCTGGAAATCTATGAAATTTGAAGTATTTTTTCTTTAAATTTCAATTTTGTAACAAGGAGGAAATTTAGTATTTTAGTGTAAATGTTTATTATTTGTAGCAACACAGATAATGCCTTACGTATTTGCTCATATATAATGATTATCTGGAATAGCTGTATGATATAGATATAATGATGACCAAGACTATTTGCCATACATTCAATGTTTAACAGTTATTGTTTTTATATATTTAAATAAAATAAGACAAATTGATTTTTTAGATAAAATCTCATACACAATTCTAAAATACAGAGAGATTATGTGAAAGTTTGAATGGATTATTTAAAATGAATACATTATATTATCTACAATCATACTTAAATGATTTTCATTCCTGTTTGCTAACAGCAGAGGGCGATACTAAACTACAAATTAAGATTTTTCGGTGCAAATCTTTTGCAGAATGATTTTTAGCCAGTGTGATATTTGATTTTTAAGTACCTTTGTTTATATATATTTTATAAATATTTCTTTGTCTTAGGTAGAAGAATGTTACTTAATGACTTCAAACAGAAATATCTTATTGGATTTAATTATATTGAAATCATGAAGAATTGTGTTTTTTCCTTTGGATTCACATCATTTAAAAGATTGCTTTAATTTAGACCCAGCATTATCTTACACAGTTATCATTAAGCCTTGCTCCTGTTAAGTGGTGTCTCTGTGTTTTCTGATTCCTTTCATTGCACTGCTACATGAATACAAGCGTTGTTTCCACTCAGCTCCATTGTAGAACACAGTGTTCCCCACAGGCAGGTCCTGAAGCTGAGATTTCTACCATTTAATTCAACTGGTGGTATGGATAGGAATCAAAAATTGTTCCTTATAGAGGTTGTATTTGAAATGTAACTATGAATACAGATAAGATTTTGACAAGCAACAAATAAACATCTCAGAAAGAAAAAAAAAACAGCTTAAGAAAAGGCAATTTAAGCAAAGGGGAAACTGGAAGGAACTAAAGAGTCAATTTTAGATAGATCTTTTTCTTTCTTTCATTCTTTAATGTTTTGGTACCAGTGATTGAATCCAAGGGCACTTAACCACTGAGCCATATCCCCAGTCCCTCCCCCCACCCCGTTATTTTTTTTTTTTTTTTCTTTTTGAGACAGTCTTGCTAAATTGCTTAGGGCCTCGATAAGTTGCTGAGGCTGAGTTTGAATTTGCCTCCCAAGCCACTGGGATTACAGGCATGCACCACTGCTCCTGGCAATATTCAACATTTTTTTTTTTAAAACCCAGTATGAGAATGACTAGAAATCACAATTTTACTTAACTAAATGGTCATGCATGTTATATGGTTGAGAATTTACTTTCTAAAATTGTACACACATCTAACAAACTTGATAGCAGTGAGAAATTAAAATTGTGTAACTGCCACATTAGGGGAGAGTGAAATGACTAATGCTTATAACAATATTCTCAGTACACCCTAGCATTACAGAATTCTTCAACTTTTTAAAACATATACCGAGGACAGTAAAATTGGGGAAATGATGAGAAATATTACCAAACTGCTATGTTTGCTGAGGTACTGGCATAAAAACAGAAATGAAGATCAGTGGAATAGAAGAAAAGTAGTTTCCTCAAAAATTTCTTCAAATTATAACTGCTGCTGTGTGAAAGGTGGTTACATGGTTATACACATGTGCAGCACTCATAGTTGTCTATGTCTGCTTGTTACTTCTGATGTTGTTAAATATCTTAGGTAAAAACCAAAATGATATAAATCTAAGATCGTTTCCTTCTAATGAATAACTGTAACCTGCTTTTTTGTTTAAATTTGGAGAATCTTTAAAACCCTTTGCAAAAAGATGCTGCCTATAAAAACAACATATTGCCAATAATTCCTACAAATATATTTCATCATGCTTTGGTTCTAATCATACTGCAATTTGACTGTTTATTTTAAATACACTTTTAACACACTGTATTGATAATTTGGGGCCAGCAATACAACAATCACACACGTGAACTACACACTTAAAAGTAACACACTGTGTTAACCAATTGTTTTACAGTTGCTACGATTTTTTTTTTTTTTTTAATTTCCACCAGATGGTGCTAAAAGAGTGAAAATGATTTAAACCAAGCGCAGTGCTAGGAATGATTCTTTTAACATTTATTAATGGTCTACAAATATTCAAGGTTGGGTTTTGATTGATAATCCATATTTTTGTACTTTTATCTTCCTCCAAAATTGAGTATTATTAAAAAGCAATTTCTACTTATATCAAAGATTATATTTTTTGGAAAGCATGTGTCTAGTTAAAAGAAGGATGAGCAGGTAAGTGGTATTTTGAATTGATTCACTTCTTAGAAAAGCTATGCTTCAAAATCAATTTGCTGGCAAATAAATATTAAAATCTGTAACACGTATAAAAATAAATGGTACCTAAATTCTAGTAGGTTGGAGCAACAGATAACAATGAGGGACCACTAGTTAGAAATGCTTCCCTGATTTATATTAGCCAGATGCATAATGTTTTAAAAGAGTATTTGTTTCACTGTCGTTAAGTGACCTCAAACTAAACACTGGGTAGAGATGAAAGGAATATTTTATAAGGACAGTATTTTGCTTTTTATTTCCTAGGAAAATCTGATATACTATGTCCAAAATTTAGATATTTCCTCTTTCAGACTACTTCTGTCATTTTCCTCCTTTTCTTTCCAAAATGCAAAAGCTATCTATCCATTAAAACAAGCTTGACTTAATAGTTGTTTGATTATTAGTATGTGATTGTTTTTTTATGAGAATTTTATTAGCATTAATAATTTTTATATTATCTGTTATCACAATGGCCTATGTCCCATATGTCTCGGTATATGGAAACATGAAAATTATAGCAAATACTCCCATTGTTTTCTTTAACACACAATATTACATAGGATATACACATTTTGCAGTATTTTCTAAAGAAAACTGAATTGTTCTAAGAGACATGGGAGATTAATATAGGTCAGCTAAGAAATGTGAGAAAATCTTCTATTCTTCCTAAAAAAATCCAAAAGTTAAGTCATTTCAATTAAAATGTATGCTAATATTAGAAACCCAGATATGTATAATTATGCTCTCACTCTATGGGATCTGAAAACATAAGGATTGCCAAGTGTTTGGGGCCTCCCTTCTAGGACAACATGAATGAGAACCCCAAGTTCAACATTTGAAGAGTAAACTCAAAGTTTACTATATTACATGACATTTTGAAAGATAAAGACAATCAATATTCCTTTATTATTAGATTCTATAAATAGTATTTATATAAATAAGTCAAATCATGTATTTAATGTAAACTTGGACAAATATTTCTAAAAGTTCTTTCCTTTATTTTATTTTATATTATATTATTTTATTTTGGTTGTGGGGTTGAACCCAGCTCAGTGCTCCACCACTAAGCAACATCCATAGACCTTTCTTTTTTTTTAATGTTGAGACCATTTTGAAAAGGGAGTCTCAAAATAAAGTCAATGACACTTTTTACATACTTATATAATTGTTTTAAAATACATATTCAGCAGAAATCTTTGAGACTTTCCATTAAGATTTCTGCTAAATTGCCCGGGCTGGCCTCCAACTTGCCATTCTCCTGCTGAGCTGCTGAGATTACAGGCATACGCCACCCAGCCTAGATTCTTGATTTTTTAAAAGTTATTTTTGTATGCAATTGACTATATAAAGATACAAAATAATAAGCATCTGAGTTGAATTTAAACTACGGAATAATTAGCAATTTTTATTTTCCTTATTTATTTTGGATTCTTTAACTTTTAAAACAAAGCAAGTAAAATTTTTAAAGATGTGTAAATTTAAAGAAAACATTTAGTGTGAAATGAGCAATGTGGAATATGTCTTTATTGACATTTGTGAAATTTATATTTAATATTTATTTTGTTGGCATTATCATAAATTTCAGTAATTCCCTGATTGTACAAAGCAGACAGAGCCAAAATAACAGCTATTTCTTGAATATATCTGTTAAATCTGCATTTTTTAATAATTACATGAGAATGTAGAAAGTGTCACCAATTTAATATTATTTGTTTTAAAATTTTTCTTCAAAGAATAAAAACTGCAGTGCAAATTTAAAATATACTTATAGTCAAGTCATCCCCAAATGGTCACCAATATTATCCTTTTATTTTCTGAGCATTTAAATATGCCCCAGTCTGGACCACAGATAGTTCAGAGTTCTGTCTCTGAAAGTCTTTCAGATTGGGGAATTAAAGTGCATATGGCATGTCTTCACTGTACTTTCTAAATATATCACTGAAAAAGTGCCCAGATGCTCTGGGGTAGAACTGGTCCTATGCACAATGAACAAATCTCCCTCCATGTATTGTTTCTTCTTTTCAGAGCTTAGTCTTGGTCTTTTCAATTTATTTGTCCCACATACATACATCATCAAACTGACAAATCTCATAAAATATTCTTCCATCTGGGTTTTGTGCCCATTGGCTATTAGGATGATTTCTGCCCTGTCTGTGAGAACAGGAAAGAGAAGGAAGGCATCCTAGTTCTAAGCATGGATGCAAACTGCACCATGCTGATTTCGAGCAACTGCTCTAGGTTGTCTGAGATGGGCTTATTTCTTCTGACTGCTTGGTATTCTCAGGGTCAATATAACACTTCCTGTTTGCCACTTGGAGGTGTATGCCCCAAAAAGCAGAGATACTGTGAAAGGTCACAGTAAACATAAACTACAGATTGTTACTTACAAACATTTGATCAGTTCATAATATCTAATATGAACTTATGGGGAGGATTTAAGTCAGTAGGGAAAATCAACAAAATGTTTGTGATTATTTTTAGCATTAATGCTTTCTTTATCTTAAATTTTACAGTTTCTCTTTATTCTCTTGTTCTTTATTCTCTCCCCTCACACCTTGTCTCTATTTCATCTTAAAACACACAGTGCTATTAAAACAAACAAGGAACTCAATGAGTGGAGAATATAATATAGAGAAAGTGGAAATATTAAAAATAATCATAAGCCCTCATATTCTAAACAAATATTCTATGCTGAGACTATAAAAACTACACAGATCTGAATTCATACTCACAGGTAATAATGAAATATTTATCCAATTTGGTATCCTATTTTGAGGACTTAAGAAAATTTAAACTCCCTTTTATCAAATAACATTTTCTGAAATGACGTAGTTTATATAAATTACCTCTGGAATCTATAGTCAAGAATTATTCTAAACAGAATATTTTTTAAATGACAGCATATAGTACATTCATTTTGGATGTGAAAATGTTTATTTACTTGGAATTTATATAAGGAGAAATGGTTTTATATAACTAAGAATTTTGGAAAATAAGGAATCTAATTGCGGAAAATTTCATTAGGATGTTTCAGAAACTTTAGAAAAGAATGAAGTGCTTAAACATTTACTAATAAAAGCCTGGATTAATTGCACAATCATTTTCCATTATTATTTTGTTGGTGTAATTTAAATATTTACCTCAAAGTCACCTCAAATTCTTTACAGAAAACATGAGCATTAAGATATTATTATTACAAGAATTATGAAGAGAAACAGCATTTGTAAAAAAAAAAAAAAACATGATTTCTATGCAAAAAAAAGTATTGATGATTAAAACTAGGTTGGCCTAATAGTAAAATAATAGCATACCTGAATATTAGAAATTTGTATCTTATAATATGTATCCTAGATTTATACCAAATTATTTTTTCTGAGAACTTGCAAGATATTTGCAGACTAAGGTTAAGGTCTAAGAAAAGAACAGGATAAAATTAAATAGTGCAGGGCTCCAGCATAGATTAGGTTCAGAACTTTCTACATAACCTTTTTCTACTTCATCCCTTTTAAGACAAATGAAGCAATGCCCAAAACTCCCTGTGACCCAATCACTGATTTTTGATCCATCAGATAAATATCCTGCTTGAGTATTAAACAGAGGGTAGTCAGGGTTGGTCCCTAAGAAGAAAGGAGCTTAAAGTTCCCAACCTCCTACACAAATATTCTTGCCATGTTTATATGTGCAGGCAATTAACAAGTGGGTAATGTTGCACACATATTAAGTTTTAAATATATATTTTTTTCACTTGAAGAAATAGAAATTGTCAGGGTAGGTGGAGTGTTATCATTGGTAGTTTTCAAATGCTCACGTGCATGGGTCATTTTATCCAATCATGAAAAGTTGGTATAACGTTATGAGGATATAAATGTAGATTAGAGCAATGATTAACTTACAATTTAAAAAAAAAACTTCTAAAAGTTTAATTTTCTCTCCTCTCTGAGTTCCTGGCATTTTTTATTAGTGCATTATAATTAACACAACAATAGGGTTCACTATGCCATATTTATATATGTATATAATACAATTTGGTCCATTTCATTCCCCAGTATTTACCTTTTTCCTCTCCTCCTCCCTCTACCTGATCCCCTTATTAGTTTCTTCCATTTATTAGTTTTCATTGGTGCATTAAAGTGGGATTAATTGTGATATATTTATACATGCATATAGCATAATTTGACCCATCTTCTCCCCAAATTCTTATCCTTTCTATTCCTTACTCCTTCTTCCTTGATCCCTTACCTCTATTGTACTGATCTCTTTTCTATTTTTCTGAGTTCTCCTTTTTTTTTAATTCCTTTCTTACTAGCTTTTGAATATGAGAGAAAATATTTGACCCCTGACTTTCTGAGTCTGGTTTATTTTACTTAACTTTCTGTACTCCTGTTTCATCCAGTAACAGTTAATATTAACAGTTCATTCTTCTTTGTAGCTGAGTAGAACTCCATTATGTCTATATACCACATACTCCTTATCCATTCATCTGTTTATGGACATCCAGTCTTGTTTCATTACTTGGCTGTTGTGAATTGCACTACTATAAACATTGGAATGGATGTATTATTACAGTTCACTAATTTTAGTTCTTTTGGATACATACTGAGAATGAAATAACTGGGCAGCTCCATTCCTAAACTTTTATGGAATCTTCATGAAACTTTCCATAGTGGAATTTTCAGTCCACAAGTGTTCCTTTCTCCCCACATCCTCACCAACATCTATTGATATTTTACTCTTGATGGTTGTCATTCTAACTGGGGTGAGGTGAGATCTCAGTGTTGTTTTGATCTACCATGGTGGTTCTGTTTCTATTTATTGTCACTAATGCTGTTGTGATGGATGTCTTTTATTCATTCATTACAATGCTAAGCATTAATGTGGGATTTTAAACTTTTCATAGAAACTTAGTAGTACTCTGAAATTTTGCTTTTTTACTCTATCTCTTCACAAATATTTAAGTATGATACCTTAATTGTTTTTTTTTTAGTTTCAATTCTTCATATACTTCTACTTGTTTATTCCAATTGGAGGACAAAAATAACTTTCATGCAATTTGAAAAATCACATCCAATTTATGTAAATTAGGTGAGAGAAATCCGATACTACCTAAAGCAATATAATGAAAATTATGTATGATTTAGCCAGTTTCACCATGAACAATACTATTCCCAATTATGAAGTGGCAACAATACAAAATAACTAAACTGTATACAAGTTATTCATTTGTTACCAGATAGCACTTCTCTATTTTGTAATTTTTTTCCTGTTCCATGGAATTTTCTATACCTCCACCTTCTCTCTGGTAATTTGATGATCAGTTCATATCTTCCCTGATTGGCAGCTTTTCTAAAACAGAGTGATTTTGACTACGAGTAAAAGAAATGCTAACGAACAGTTGCTTGAATGTTTCACTGATTTTGGATCCAGGATGCCCCTGTCTTAAGGTGTAGTCTGACAATGTGTCTTATAATTTCCCTCTTGTTTGCTACCTCACTTTCACAAGATGGCTGTGCTCCACAGGAAAGAGAAAGAGTCACGTGCTTTCTCTAATGAAGGGTTTCCTCCGGATCTCTGAGGAGAAACTCTTGATGAGAATCCACCTGTGTGTGACTGGCCATAGCAGTGTCACACCTGCCTCTTTGAATTTTTCAGATTCCCAGAAGAAAAGGCAAGAACAAGTTGGCTAGTAACTGATGTTCACTGGGTGCACCTTCAGTTTACACTGGGACTCCACACTCTCTCTTCCTACCCAAGGCCTACTCATAGCATTTTAGCTCCCTCAACCCCAAAGACACCTCAGAGAAGGATCTTGTTCTCCCTTCACTTGATCTCAACTTATAATTAAGGGGGTATGGAAATCTTCAAATGAACAATGGAAGAGTTCTAGGAGGGTCCTAAATCAGTGTCGTGAGTATAGTCTATGGGACACTGGACTATTAATGAGGAGCTAGTATAGACTACTCAGTTATGGCTGATTCAATATTGAGAAAGGTGTCATGTAAAAAGTAGGCCTGTAAGTAGGCAAGTAGATGGAATCCTCAAAGTCATACTGCACAAAAACACACACCTGTTATTATATTAGTGTAACTCACTCCAATATAATGTACAAACAGAGAACGTTAGGTGAACATAGAAGGCCTCTGGACATAGCTAAACTCAATATTGGACAGTCAGGGTGTCTTAGAGACTCATAAATTTGGGTTCATTAAACAAAGAAGAAAGAAAGAAAGCTATAAACTGCTGTGATTCTTAATTTTCATTATTTAATATTATCATGAACCTGCATGAGTGTTGAACCATGATGCATCTGAAAATCCACATTTCCCTTTAGCACTTTCACACTGAAAGATTCCCAGTAGTGGTGTCTCACTGTCCAGGGTTACATGGTTCAAAGCAATGATTTTTTTCACTGTTCCAGACAGGTATATTTTTTTCTTTTTTAACTTTAAAAAATAACATGATATAAGTGAGAGAATGTGACAAAAACAAGCAAACAAAATTCCTTACATTGGTTTAAACAGTACTTGAAGAAAAGATCTTATGATGCAGGTGCCTTTTCATTCCCAGTTTGCAGCAGTAGGTTTCTGGAGAGATACCCATGGATTAAATCCTGAGAGGCTTAGGATTAAAGTGAGTTTGGAAGGCATCAACTAACCCCTAGTGTTACCTGCAGCCACAGCATGTATAACAGGGTAGAGGTGAGTAGATAGATGGATGGAGGTAGTGGTCCACAAATCACAAGCAGCATGCATGGACTCAAAAACATCCATTGCATTTTGCAACAGAAAAATCATCAGTGACCTTGGCAGGAGCTGCCTAGGTAGCACAGTGATCCACCCATTTAGATCCACTAAATCACTAAGTCTTACAAGCAAAAATTTTCTTTAAGGTCCCCATCCCGCCCAAACCTGAACAGTTCCAAAATTTCTTTGCATCTTTTGAAGAATATTAAGGCAGATTCAACTCATGAACCTGTATCTAAACTTTGGGAAAGAACCACTTTCACATTCTCAGCTGCTTGAGCCTCTTTGTTCTCCCCCTACCCCATCACTCATCCCCTGTCCCCAGGCCACAGTGTCTCACCATTTCCTTCTTCCTCTACGTCTAGCCTGTCACCAGCAGTTTCTATAGACTCAGTCTGAGGCACAGTTAGAGTCAATCAAATTTATCTTATTAATGCTCATCACACTTCAGGCACACATCTTAATTATAAGTCCTAACTGACTCTACACCCAAGGGTCCCAGATGCTCACCTGTGACATGTCTTAAGTCCGAGTCACTGGAACCCCATCCGGGCTGGAGGAATCTGGTGCAGCGGGGACAACAATGATGGAGGTCTTGGTCTCTTGGTCCGGATCCTGTTAGTCCTGCTGGCCCCCAAAGGTCTGGGTTTTTAAATCCTACCTTGATGATGCTTGTGCAGCTGATAACTGAGTGAGCCCTGGGGTGTATGCTTGGGTGTAGACTCTCACACCACTAACTTAAGTCTATCTAAGTTCTGCAGTTTATCTAAGTTTTGCAGTTCACCTTACATCTTTGGCATATTGCTTATAGTCTTTTTTTAATATTTATTTTTTACTTTTAAGTGGACATGATGTCTTTATTTTCTATTTTTATGTGGTGCTAAGGCTCCAACTCAGTGCCTCATGCATGCTAGGTGAGCGCTCTACCACTGAGTCACAGTCCCAGCGCAAAGTAATAGTCCACCTCCTTTGTGTGTATGGAGTTTGAGAGAGAGGGCATCACCATGATGAGTCCCACACATTTCCCAAAATTCAGCCCAGCTTCCCTCTTTCCAGGGTCTGATGGCATGAGTGCCCCCTGTTGCTTTTCCTGTGGAAGTTCGCCCTGCTCAGTGGTCTAGCTTTCACTAATGAGTGAATTCTGCCCTACCTGCTATTTTGGATAACGCATGCTTCAGTGTGATGTGCCACCTGTGTGTCTGAGTAAATGTCACTGGACATGGAATGCTAAAGCCTGAATTATTCAAACCTGTATAAGACAGATCCAAGGATATCTTTAGAGTGACTGTCATCCTTTCTTACCTTCTTGAGTGACACTGACATGAGAGGAATCACAGCCTCAGTACAGGTGACTGGGCTCAGGAGCAATGCCTCACCTGGGAACATTGCCCAGGTGCTGAGCTGAGGTTCTGTTTCTCTTTGACCTCCAGGCACATTCTCATGTTCTGTTCTCTGCGAAGAAAGTTCTGCTTCTCCACTAACCACTGCAAGCCACTTTGGTTTTTTCAAAAATATTTGTTTTAAAAAAAAGTAAACGTATGGTTGTGTGTGTGTGTCTATGTGTGTGTGTGTGTATGTGTGTGTGTATACACACATATCATTGAATAAGATGATCAGGAGTAAAATACACCTTATCAACTGCTACTATTGGCATTCTCTCCAGAACAGACCTGGTTTTCGAAGTTGAATGTTACAATAAACTCCTCAGGATTCAGGATAAATGTCAAGCTCCAAGGCCTGTCAGCCACTACCCATGACAGAAACAGGTTAGAAAGCTGAGAGGAGCAAAGAAGAGGTCATGACTTGGATCTAGAGCTTATGGTCAGAGCTTATGCTCTGAAGACTTGGTCCCCAGTACTGAAATGTCCAGAGGTGCAATAACTTTGGGAAAGTTATTGGATCTTGAGGCCTTTACCCTCATCAGTGGATTAATCCATTCAATGAATTAATAATTTGAGTGGACTGTGAGGAAGTACCAACTGTAGACAGGTAGGGCATGGCTGGAGAAAATAGATCACTAGGGTTGTGACTTTGGGAACTATATCTTGTCCGTGGCCCCTCCCCCACACCCTCCCCCCTCTGTTTTCCAACTGCTAAGAGCTGAGCAGCTTTCCTCTTCTTCGCCATGCCCTGTTCCTTCTTCCTCATCGTGTCCTCTGCCATGATGTTCTGCCTCACCTGAGGCCCAGAACAATGGAGCTGGCTGACTCTGGACTGAAACTTCTGAAACTATGAGCAAAATCTCCTTTAAGTTGCTTTTCTCAGATGTTTGTTAACAGCAATGAAAAGCTGACTAACACCGGTGCTCACTTCTGAAAGAGGCACAGGAGTTGACTTTCACCTAGGGAGGCACAGAATGCCCCTTTGCTGGGACCAGGGTGGACAGAGGGGAGGTTCAGAGAAAAGGCCTGCCCATGGGGGATTGGGGAGTAAAGGGACATTTGTACCATAGACTCTGCCCCTGACTGGACAATAATGCCCCCTAATCCACAGGGCATATGTTCCAGGACTCCCAATGGATGACTGAAACCCCAGATAGTATTGAACACTAGATACACTATATTTTTCCTATACATATATATCCCAGATAAAGCTTAGTTTATAAATTAAGTTCAGCAAGAGATTAACAATAACTAATAATAAAATAGAACAATTATAACAATACATTATAATAAAAATTATTTTAAACTTACAAATTATTTATTTCTAGAATTTTCCACTTAGTATCTTTAGATTGCAGTTGATGGAAGGTGACTGAAATGGCAGAAAATGGAACTTCAGATAAGCAGGGACTGCTATATAAAGGCAGGGTAGACCCAAGTGAGTTACAATATACTTGAAAGGAAATCTGATGATAGGATCACGATTAATTTGCAAGGTAATAGCTTATATATGAGTTAACTTGATGCTTTAACTCAAGAACAGATTACCCATTGGGGACAGTGTAGTTCAGTGGTTATTGGATAGGTTTGGCATCTAGATCTGGGGTCTAGTCCCATTTTCTACCATCTTTAGTTTACATTCAATAAATGTTTACTGAACATTTGCAGACACAGTGCTACCTAGGTACTTGTGTGTACAACAGTGACCAGAATACTAGCTGTGGACACTTTAGCAAGTTAAATAATTTCTTTAACTGTCCTTTGTGTAAACTGCAGATAATAAATCAAAAGGTTCAGATTAGGTGAGATGATACATTTAAAGCATTTTCATTGTATTTGACTGGAAAGTCCTGATTTTTTAAATTGATGCATTGTGGTTTACATAATAATAGGATTGACTGTGATATAGTCATGCATGCACTGCTTACAGTTTGATCTGTTTTATTCCCTTGTACCCTTGTACCCCCATTTAGTATGATCTATCCTTCTTAACAATAGTCTATTCATATTGGGGAAAATACTCTCTTTAAAGTTCTTTAAAACTTTAAGATAATAATTGGGTCACTAACTGGCCTCCTTTTCTTTAGGATAAACAAACCTGATTCCTTTCATCTGGTTCCTTTAATCTTTCTTAATGCTTTCATCAACTTTTTAATTTGATTCATTCCCAATGGTGACCACTTTCTGATATTGTCTTAGTGCTTTTCCTGTTGCTATAACTGAATACCACAGACTAATTTATAAGGAATGAAGGTTTATTTGGCTCACAGTTATTAAGACTGAGAAGTTCAAGATTTCTGGTGAGATCTTTCTTATCCGTGGGGACTTTCTGCAGAGTCCTGAAGTGGCACATCACATGACAATAGAGAACATCTTAGCTCAGGCCTTTCTTCCATTTCTTATAAAGTCACATCTTCACTGGATTAGGGTCCCATCCTTACAGTCTCATTTAACCTTAAATACCACCCTACGATCCCACCTCCAAATACTGCAGTCTGAGAAGTTTCCTCCCTCTTAGTACCTCATAATAGGAATTAAATTTCAGCTTGAATTTTGGTGGGGATTCAAATCACAGCAAATAAGGTGCCCCCAAATGGATACAAGCTATTAGTAGAAATTTGACCAGTTGCAGAAGTCCATAGTTCTCAGCCCTCCTTTCAAGTTTGCTTGGAGCCTTCCTCTCATATGAGTCCTTCTTCTCTCTCTGTCTCTGGGGTGAGACTGAGCCACCAGAAGCTACCAGTGCATATGATAAGCAAATAAAGACACTTAACAGAGTCATCACGATCAGTTTGCCTTCCCTTGTCCATGAAAATATATCCAGAATGGATCCAAAGTCTACTGAGGATATTTCTTTGCATGCTGGTGGGATTGCAGGGAATTATCTGGAAGGCAATTTGGAATTTTAGCACAATAATTCTAGAACTTCCTAAGGAAAAAATCAGAAGTGTGGGAAAAAGTGTAATTGGGAATGTCCTTTGGAGCATGTTTTCAATAATAAAATTGGAATTGGCCTGGATAGTCAATAAAATGAGAATTGGCTAAATAAGCAATTGTTATTTCCATTCAACATAATTCTAAACCATTAAAAATTATATAATCGAAGACTGTGTCATGCTTACAGGAATATGTTCACTGTACATTAAGTTAAAAAAAAATACATGTTTCTAAAATCATGTTACAAAGCAGAATGCTGGTGAAGCACTTAGTACTTTTCCTGACTCTGTAATCATGAGCTGTAACCATTTTTAAAAGCATGGTCTTAGGTTTTAGGGATGCATTTATAAATAATAAAAGAAAAGAATATTGCACAACTACAATTGGTCACCTAGAAGAACCATGGATTTATAGGTCCTTTTTGTGTGCTTTGTGAATTATCTTCATTATCTGTAACAAACAAGGACTTTTTAGTGTTTCAAAAGAATCTGCTGATCTCTGCTAACTTGCCATGTGTCTATTACTTTGGAATGATCTCAGACAAAGCCCTGAGGCTTTGAAGCAAGAGACACACAACCCTACTCCATGTTCCTGCATTATGATTTTAAATATTTCCTATCATGTCTTTAGGCTTTGTTTAATCCTTGGGGAACAATTTGTGACTTTTTGAGGTTTGGGAAAACTTGCTTATCCTGACGCTAAATTTTTCATTCACAATAATCTAAATAGCTCCACTTTTTGAGCTTCCATGAGTTGCTGCTCTATCTCCACCATCTCATCAGCAGTATCTCATGGATGAGGAGATTCAGGCTAAGAGAAATAAAATGACTTGCTCAAAGTAACACAGGAAGAAAATGAGAGCTCAGGTTTGGGCAGGTATATCCAACTTCAGGCACCAACTGACTACCTCAGCCTAGGACGACTGGCCAAAGAGATGTCACTTGCAATCAGCTCAAGGACGCTATTTCTATTCACAATGAACTAAAAAGAAAAGTGAGAGCTGGGCTGGGCGGGACTGAGCTGGGTAGCTGGTTGCAGGAGTCCCACTTCACCAGCTGTCCAGTTTCAAGAAGGGGACCTGAAAAGGTGAAGCACAAGCAAATCTGGTGACCTTGTCTGACCCAGACTTCAGTTTCCCCACACAGCAAGGAGGATGGCCCTGTGGGGAATTGCCACATTTTGAGGAAAGATGTGCATTGTTAATCCGTGATGAAGAAACATCATCTTGTAAAGCAACTCCATTGTGAGGGGTGGGCGGCTGTGAGGACCAAGTTGGTTGTCCGGAAATGGCATAGTGTATATGTCTGCACTCTTTCCAAAGGGACCATGAGTTGCCACCAACCCCAGGGGACAGACATTACAGAATCTTCCTTTGTAAAGCTGACCCATGCCCCCAAAACCCATTGTTCTGAGAAGCTCTCCAGTTCACCATTCTCCAAATCCAACCAGAATCCTGAACAGTAGCAACAACAACAACCCACAAGGGAATCTATTGCACCGGAGTGGACAGCATACTCTTAGGAATGAGGTCTGTTTTGGAGAAAGGCCTTATTTACCTACTTACTTGTCCCTGGGAGATAGAGCATTAAGGAGTTCGATCCTGTGCTAGGCTATAGAAGCATTCCTTTGCACACACTTTTATAACAATGCTTATCTTTCTATCCCAAGCCTGTGCAAAATGTTTCAAAACAATGGTCAGTAGATTCCTTTGGTATTTATTTTTCCCACTATCCCTTTAGTGGAGGACAGTTGATTTTTTCTCTGAGGTGAGGTGGGCAGGTTCCCTTCAGCTCATCAGCAGACCTAGCAGGTACCTTCTGGAGTCTCTCTTACCTGTGGCTCACCTTCTGTGCATTTAGCCTCCTCGCCTGGCTCTGGCCCATGTTACAGCCCAGGTCTGCTTTGCTTCCTGTGACTTCTGGCCCTGGAGAAGGTGACCAGGCCACAGCAAGACCTCAGGTGCAGAATCACTCAAGCACAGATCCCAGATGGGCAGCAAATTCCTACCTGCCGAAGAGGTGCACTTCCTGTCTTTGCTCTTTCTGCACACCTGACACTATACCATGCTCCCGCTGAAATCAAATGTGCCTACTGCAGGTTGTTGTGTTGACCTCCCACCAGAGCCCACAGGCTGGCTTGCAGGAGTCAAACTTCACCAGCTGTCCCCAGCCCAGAAGGAAAGAGTGTACTATAAATCTACTATAGAAATATTCTTAAAACAGGACCAATTGTCAAAGGAAAATCAGAATTCATTTTGAGGGTACACAGAAATATTTATTTGCTACTTCATTTAGGGCTTGGCCCATGTAATTTTTGCACTTTTCTACATTCTAAAATTGGTGTATAAAAATATCAGTCCTATTAGGATCTTGTAATAATGTAACAAAACTAATTTTTTTACAAAATTTAATTTTGTTATATTGTTACAAATGTATTGTGAAACTATGTTGAATTTTGTTACCCTTCCAAAGTATTGCTTTTCTGACACCTAAACTTCCAATGTCTGTATTCTATAGATAGGAAATCTGTTTCTAAACAGTGTATTTAGATAAATGGAGAGCAATCAACAGCCACATCTTTGAACATTATGAAATTGACAACATTTTTACCAAACAAAATTTGTCACAACTACTACATATTAAATGACATGAACCTCATAAAAAACTGTTCTGTTTTTAACTAAATTATTGCAACGTGAACTAAAAAACTCTCTATCTGGCAACAGAGTTACAGCATAGTGAAAATATAGTATTTGACAATGAATTACTTGTGCCATTTTAAAAATAAAAATAAAGTGCAATTCACTGTCATGCAACTCTCATGAAGCTGTTTTTTTCAACCCAGAGTTGATACCTTAAGGACATTAAGAATTAAATTTATTTTCTATATTCAATATTTTAAAGATTAGATTTCAAGGATCTTAAAAGGCAATCAAAAATTAATTACAGAAGCTTCACATAATCAGTCAGAAGTTAACATTACCATGAGCAAGTGGCCTCTTGGAGCTCACACCCAGTGTCACACCATGAAATTAATGCTGTTTGCTTTCATTAGAGGCGCCAGGGCTCGTACCATGTACATGTGTCATATTGAAGTTACCTACTGAGATTAAAGCTAATTAAATACGGGGGGGGGGCAGTTCTGAAATATTATACAGAAGGAAGACTACTGTCATTTAGCATGCATTTTCCACCTTCTATTATCCAAAACTCAACAGATTGTGAATTTAGGACACACACAATTTCAAGGAGAAAAGTTTTTTATTAGAATCAAGAGAAGGTCTTCCTCATTGCAGGTGTTCTGGAAGGTGGGTGTGTTCGTGACGACTGTTGCTCTCTCCCTGCCTTGAGCGTCCCCTACCCAGTAGGAACCTGACTGTTCTCAATTTTATTTAGGTCCTTCCTGTCTGGTACTAGATCAGCCACCAGTCCTGGAATACAGATGCTTCGTGACTGAAGGTACTGCTTTTGATTTTGTATCCTCCCACACATCCTCCTGTCCTGCTCCACAGGTGGTCACTTGTCACCTGATCTGAGTCCTCAGCCACTGCTGTCTCCTAGAAGTAGGAGGAGGAGAAGCAAGGCTGCCTTCCACACCTGGTCCAGGTGACAGAAGATTTAATCCATGGAAGAATTTGGACACAGCCCATAATGTGGTCTATTTGAAGTAAACATTGCTAAAAGCCTATTGAAAATTTACGAAAGAAAGTTTGAAAAAAGACACAGACGAAAACCATCCTTCAGAAATTGATTGATATGGGGAAGACCCTTTAGTGCCTGGAAAGCCAGTGCGTGCTCATAGGAGGTCCCCACTACTGACAGGACAGTGACCAATACAGGTAGACACTGCATCCCCTGGCAGAGACAACAGACTGACCCAAAAGCAGCCCCAGGTGGGCTCTGGAGCTCAGCACAGAACTGGTTTTGTTCTCAGAACTTTCTTTGAGGTTCCATGAATTGTTACATTTCACTTTGTTTTCTATTTTAAAAGAAGGCGTGAACAAAGCCTATTATTTTAAGAGGACTCTGGTAAAACTTTTGGAGTAATAATTCTTGTCCAAAGTGATACTCACTTCTCATTTTTTAGTTTCCTTAGATATTCTTAAAACATGGCACAGTGTCTAATTCCAGTGCAATTCACTGTCATGCAACTCTCATGAAGCTGTTTGTTCAACCCAGAGTTGATACCTTAAGGACATTGAGAAAAGAATTAAACAGTATAGAAGACTGAGAGGCAGAAACCAGATATCTGAAAAGAACATCTGCAGTTATAGTAAAAATCATTTCTCGGATAGTTTTCTCCATGAGTATTTTAGTTTACATCTAGCTCTGTGCTGCCCAATATGATAGCTACTACCCACATGTGGGCTTAAGATTTTAAGTGGATTAAAAATGAAATAAAATTAAAAATTGTTTCTCAGTTGCAAGAGTCGGTTCCAATGCTCAATAGATAAACAAGCAAGGAATTGCTGTACAGAAAAATTCTATTCCAGAAAGTTCCATCAGACAGCCCTTCTCTGGCATTTTATTCAGGTAATCACAATAAGTAGGAATAAACTTGATAGTTTTTCAAATAAGTTGTTATTTTTCTATGCTAAATATTTACAAACTATATAACTATAGATTACATTAATAATTGATTAAATTATACAATTCAAAACATGTACAGTGACATTGACATTAAAAATAATTCACCAATTATTAAGTTGTCTACTTTTAAAGATACAACACATAAAAACATAAAGGTAGAAAGACTGAGTGTGTATTGTTAAACTCTGAGGTTTGGCACTCATATTATTTTATTTAATATTTCTTGCAGAAGAAAAGTAACCTTGTTTTTATATGTCCTCAGTGATTTTCCATTGCCAAAACCTAAATGAAAGTGCATAAATTATATCTGTACTAACAGTGCACACACACACATTGCTGAATCACACTTTGACTAGCTGTTGCTTGCAGTAAGGGTTATTATTCTTGGGTCTCAAAGTCTCTGAGTAGCTAGAATGGTTGTCCAAATTCATTTTACCATCAATATAACATCTTTTTGTCAAAGACAGACCATTTTCTGAAATGTTTACAATCTCGGCATACAAGAAAATAGCCAATCCACGTTTTTTCTTACTCAAAGAACTAAGAAAGCAACTGCACTGCTTTAAAAGAGAATCCCTGTTTTTGTTGATTTGCTTCTTTTGAGGTGTCTTCAGGTCACCTGAAATTCTGTAATTTCAAATGTCTTCCATGCTTCCTTTGAAAAAAGTACTACTTGAGACTCTTACAACAAAATTGGATCAAGAAGACTAGGGCCCCATGGGCTCAGCAGAGGGATGGTGGTGGCAGAGAGTAGAATGGACTCATCCCCTGTGCAAACATTCAGCGCAGTTCACCTAGGTCGTGCACAGGTGGCTCAGGCAGAAGCAAGGAACCCAGCTCAACTTATGGAGCAAAAAAATATTCTATTGAGAGGTGTTACAAAGAAGCTTTGAGCAACTACTGCTGCTACAATGTTGCAGAGCCTGTGGAGGGCACAGAAATCAACCCTCAAAGACAGATGGCTGGCAACAGTATCCAGGGGCATAGGTGGTGGGTGTGGTGTTGGACAGACCTGCCACCTATGAATGTAAGATCTCAGGTACATAACTTAGTCTCTCAATCCTTAATTTTTATTGGAGATAATAAAAATGCCTAAAGATCATTGGGTCATTACAAAGATTGAAAGTGTTTCTTAGGTATAAGTACTTGGTATCATGTCTGGAACAGCAACCACCCAATGCATTTTAATATTTGCTGTGACTTTTAAGGATAGTAAGTCATTATCATTTCCACAAGTTCACTGACCTGTCTTGCAAGGAGTTTTCCTGCCCCTTCTAAAAAGGCTTGGAAAATTAAATTCTAAAGATATATGGCTTCAGCTTCTTTCCTTTTGGCAGGATGGAAGTGCAGTCTGGACTTCTACATAGTTCTTTTTAAAGCTTACCAGCCCGGAATGACGATGACTCAAAACGCTAACATGTCACATGTTGGGCATGAACACATCATACATCCTGTATTGAACATACAGTGATTTCTGAAATGCATAGTCAATTTATGAAGCCAACAGATTGTTGGAGAATTTTGGCCCAGACACTATGAAAATTTAGTAAGCTCCTGTGTGTGCAGAGACAGGATAAGGAAATAGGAGGAGATGGGCCATGGATTGCTGGGTCTGCATGTCTGCATGTCTTCAATTCTAGAATTAGTGCTTTCAAATGCATCCTTTGTGGATGTGAAGAATGAATAAGTCAATACTTGTAAAACTTTGATTTGAGGATAGTGCCCGACTGCAGAAAATGTTAGTCCTGATTGCAATAATTATTATTCAACTGTAACCATCATGTCTAATAGCCAGGAGTAACAAAAAATCATTCAGACCCAGAAGACTTACAATAGACAAATCTTTCACATTTCTAGCTCTTCCTTGTCAATGAAAATCTGCCCCAGAATAAAGTTCTGGATGACTTACTATTCCAGGTACATGTTCTGGGCCTCCAGCTAATGATATTTAGAGGCCACAGCCTTCCCTGTCCTGGGCTTGCTTGTCACTGAAGCGAGGCATTTGGAAAGAACTAGCCAACTTAAGAATGTAGACCTAGGACTCCAATACATCTAAAAGATCTGTTTAAATGGAAAAATTCTGTGCTGCGCTTTATGTTTGGAAAGCCTGCATGTAAAATAGTAGATTTTTTACAATAAATAAATATTCTTATTCATGCAAATCCATGTCTACACAAATACTATCTGTTGGTCACTGGGCTTTTTCCCCCCCTAAACACACACTATTGGCGGATTTCAAGAAATATGAATAAAGTTTTTAAAACCTTACATTATTAAAGTTTACAACGTACCTAAATGTGAAGTTTTAGTGATTACACCGGGATTTATTTAAAGGCAGTTGAAACCTAATTTTTTTTGTTTTGTCTTGTATATGAGAATTGGTTCAAGTTAAATGTCATTTGAAAAACAAAATTCAATGAATAGACAGCCCCATTCTGAACAAGCTCAAGTCATTTTCATGTCAGTCCTTTGAGTCCCACCACTGTTGGCTCTCCAGGGAGACTTTTGGGCCTTCTTTGACCTCACATAAGTCCACCCTGCTCCTTCAGACCCATTAACATCCCACTGTCTCCAGAGAGCCAGCCTGCCCTCCAGAGCCCACCTCAGGTCTCTGAGTGATCGCAGTGTGTCTGGGCCATCCCTTTGGCTCTGAGCCCAGCTGCCTTTGGAGAGTCGTGTTACCCTCGTATGAACAGCCATCCTTCACTGACTTCACTAGGCATTTCCTAGTAAGCACTACTTGTCTCTAATGTTCACAGTGACTTATATAAAGTCTACGTAGTTTTAGGAAATTCACTTAACCTCGCTGTGCATCCATTTCCTTATTTATGACGTGGGAGATTATCAATGCATACCTCAGAGCATTGCTGAAAACAGTATGCCAGATAATGTATGTGGGGCTTTCATCTGGGTACCTATCTCACTAAGTAATGGAAGCAATATTAGTAATTTCAAGGCCTTGGGCAAGTGTAAGCAACAACAGTAGTCATAGTAATACTAAGGGAAAGTGGCACCAAGTAGTTAAGTGTGAGTACAGATGCTCCTTGACTTATGATGGGGTTACATCCTGATGGATCCACCATCAATGTTAAGTTGAAGATGCATTTCATGCTCCTAACCCACGAATGCCCCAACTTAGCTGCATAGTACTCTGTAGAGTGTCAGTTTTTTCTCCTCGTGATCCCAGGACTACTAGGAGCTGTGGTTACTGTCACCACCTAGAAACCCAAGAAAAGATCAGACCAAATATCAATAGCCTAAGAAAAGACCCAAATTCAAAATTGGCAATATGGTTTCTACAAATGAGATTCACTTTGGCTTCATTGTAAAGTCAAAACATCCTAAATTGGCGTCTATCTGTCCTATCTATGTTAAACCTTCCCTGTGTCCTATATTACCCAACACTGCGAGATAGTTTCCTGGAGCATGCTTACTCTACCCAATTAGAACATGAAGGCTGCGAGAGGTTCTGGGGTTTGCTCTGAGGCCAGTCATGTAGGAAGGAACAGGCAAGGATGCAAGCCTCGGAAGTCTATGTCCCAGGCTCATCTCTGTAACAGGAAGACATCCCAAACTCTCAGGTGAAAATGCATCACAGATTCATGTGGGGCTGGGAGCATACCTGCTTTTGTCCCAAAGTCTATACACAGTGGGAGGTGGGCACTCTGCTTCCTAAACGGTTGGATTTGTTGCTCCTCGGACTGCATTAGGAACTTACAACAGAGAGTGTCTTTAATCATACCCATTTTGAAATATGCTGTCCTACCTTCAAATGATTCTAAAGAAAACTGGACAAATCAGCAATAGTGCTTTGAAATGAAGAGGGGCACTCATGAGAAGGACATCCTTCTAGGCTAAGTGTCCATGTGTGCAAGTTGGTCAGTCCCTAGCATTAAGAAAAGTTGCTCCAAACCTGTCCATTGCTCCTATTACTGATCTCTCTGGACTATAAACCAGAGGGCAACAAGATTCGTGTAAAGATGGGGTAAGATGCCAACTGCCCTGAGGACGGTTCTCAGCATAGAATCATAGAAGTGTTATCCCCACTGAAGCATGCAGTGGGGATAATTGTGCCAATCAGATGCCACAGCACTAGCCTGAAGGTCAACTTTGGTCAGCACCATAGCTTTGGCATGTTCTCACTGAAGATCTTTGGTCTGGGATTGGAGAATGAAGGTGGAAGTGTGTAGGATCACAGGAGAAGTGTGAGAGTGCACCTATGCATGTGTGCACAGTCACATGACCAGAGAAGGTGCAAGGGAATGGACACATAGGCGTGGCTGGATAGCTAAAGCCTGGCTGTGGACTATTCTGGTCATTCACAAATAGGTCATGAGCAGGACAGGAAAAAGAACAGTCTCCTTGGGCTTTTTTCCTCTCTCTGCATTCTTTCTATCAGAGATACATGATGCACAGATGCTGATAGTGGTACAGTTCCATGGAAGGGGCAGAGGTTATTTGAGCCTGATGAACTAGAAAATAGCCTTGAAAACAAGAAATTCTGCAGAAATCAGTACAAGGTGGCCCATCTACAAACCAAAAGCACCTGAGGGTCTGATGCGAGGACAGCCTGGCATAGACATAGCAGAAAAAGTTCATAGGTTCCAGTTACCCTGAGCAGTTAGCATCATAAATAACACCAGGTTAATTTTAAGAGTCTGCTAAAGTTACATGGCATGCTCCTCAAATCCAGTGTACATCAGGATCCTCTGAAGAACTTGTTAAAATCACATCTCTGGGCCCCACAGCCTGAGTTCTGAGCAGCAAGTCTGGAAGAGGCCTGAGAATTCTGTATTTTAACATGTTCCTACGAGATGTTACTACTGCTGGTTGGAGCCCACACTCAAAGAACCACGGTAAGCAGAATGGAGAAAATTCTAACATTCTGCTTTAGGTCTCACTCCATTTAGTGAATTATTCCCCATTTTGATTAATAGATTTGAAGAGGTATATAAAGGAATAGTATAGGATATGAGGGAAAAACACCAAGAAAATGATCAAAAGACTATTAAATAAAATAGAGAATACGTGTTTTAAATTAAGAGGAGAACAATACTATTTAATGAATATTTTCAATATGTAAGTGTTGACTGTGACTAAAGGGGTTCTCTGGATTTCCAGGGGCTGGGCCAAGACAAAATAGAACTGGAGTATAATAAGATTGAGATTAGGACTATAAAGACACGGCTAAGCCTTGAGGGAAAGTGTAGAACTTCAGTTTCCAAAAATGTGTTGATTTAAATGACTTAGATTTGATATTGAAATTTTTGCTCTAAAAATTTTCTTCTAATTCTTAGATTCTATAGAACCCAACAATAAATTTGCTCACAATTCAAAAGGATTCTAGAAGGAATAAAGGTAGGGTTAGATCAGAATCAATTTTCCCTTAGGTTATACCCTAGTAACCACATACCTGTAAAAGGTCACTGTCCCTCATTATTTGAAAGGTTCATATTTTCAGAAGCCCAAATAAGAATCCCATAGATTCAATGTATGTTGTTTGATGATAAATGCAGATCCCAATCTTTACATAGAATTCCATAAGATGCTCTTTCATCTTTTAAGTGTTAGAGGGATGTCTCATGAAAATCAAAGGGAGATCCGTAGAGGAAAAGGACCAGGGTGAGAGGTGGGGAGGGAAAGGTGAAATACTGGGGAATATTAGTGGACAAATTTTATTATTATATTGTGAGCATGTAATAATGTACACTACAAGTATAATATACCAATTTTTTAAAAAAGGAATAAAATAAAAAGATGACACAGCTCTACACTTACAGATGTGAAACTACTGTCCATGACATATTATGGAAAGGTTATGAAACACCAGATAACATTACTCCCATTAAATAAGTCATTGCTTCTTAGAAAACAAAATGCTGCTCTTTCACTTTTTAAAATATAAATATTCTACTATAAATAGTCCATTCAAATAGTTTAGAACCAAGGGAATTTGTGTACCACTAAATGTTTTCATTTTTGCTCCAAACTTATTTTTTAATACACACACACACACACACACACACACACACACATATTAATTGCCAATGGACCTTTATTTTATTTATTTATATGTGGTGTTGAGAACCAAACCCAGAGCCTCGCACATGCTAGGCAAGTGCTCTACCGCTAAGCTATAACCCCAGCCTGCTCCAAATTTATTTTTAATTGAGTTTGCTCACTGATACTCAAAGTTAGCATTTGAATTTTGATGACTTAAAATTTCTAGCCAGACATGGTAGTACACATCTCTAATACCAGTGACTCAGGAGGTTGAGGCAAGAAGACCAGAAGTTCAAATCCAGCTTCAGCCACTTACAAGTTCTTAAGCAACTTAGGGAGATCCTGTCTCAAATACAATATATATTTTTTAAAAAAGGACTGGGTTGTGGCTCAGGGGTTAAGAACCCTTGGGTTCAATCCCTGGTACCAAAAAAAAAAAAAAAAAAAAATCTATATCTCTACTATAGATATTTTATACAAACGAGATATTTAAGTTACATGTTAACATCCACCTCTACTATGTATTCTTACATTCTTCAATTGGATATGATAGTTTGTGCCTCTTTCCACAGGAAGGAAAGAGTATATGGAATAGATAGGGTAAATGTTAACATTAACAGTATTTTTTGTTGCTAAAAAATAAAGATGAGATACTTTAAAATCTCTCTGGTTACCTGTCTAGAAAAAAAGTTACTTTGAGATGGGTGTAGATGAATCTTAGAACCAAGAACAAAGGTTTCTGTCTCACCCTTCTCAAGATGAATTCATGTAGGTACACACAGCCCCGGAGACATATCACTGGAATCATAAAGAAAATCATCTTTGAAAAAAAGGAGGTGAAATCTTGGTTGCTTCGTGTATTCACTCACACGTATAAAAACGTGTTGCCTGTTTACGAAGTTCCCAAGAGAACTTTCTTTAAGATAATGAGAATTAAGAGTTTAAATCGAGAACATTAACATATAAAAAATATGTCCATAGATCTCTTTTAGATCATACTGAGAAGTTCTAGTATAAGTTTAAAGTTCATATCCATTGAACACAGGTTGGTTATTAACCTCAGACAAAAATAGACACTCTAAATGTATATTTATGTATATAATATTTATATGTTATATTTTAAGAATACTGAAAATGTGACATGTAAACTTGGAAGTCCAAGTGTTATTTACAGACCATCAGATGAACATCACACAGGAGCTTTTGAGAAATCAGCCATGCATACCTGCTGACACAGAATCTGCATTTTAATAAGACTCTCCATTGATTTGCATACCCTTTAAAAATTGAACCTTGGAAGCCCTAGGCAACATAACCATTATTTTTTTTCCTGCATTTTGTTCTAGAAGACAAATTTGTCTGCTAATTAAAACCATGATGTATAAAACTATTAGTTCCATAATGCTCAAATTTTGAACCAGATTTAAATATTCTAACCAGATACCAAGACTATCCAATAGTCATTAAAACTTTCAAAGGGGACCAAAAAAAAAAAAAAAAAAAAGCAATCTGTTCCTTTATTATAGTGGATATACAATCAAGGTGAAAATGTAAACATTGTTCCAAATAACACCATAAATGTCACTTGTTTAATATATATTTATAATCTAAAATGGTAAATCATTCTAATTTCACATGATATATACATGACCACGAAATAAAGACAATCATTAATTATTTTAGTAATGATTTAAGAATTTCCTTAAAAAATTTAAGAACTCTCCAAGATACTTTTATTGACATGAAATATCTCTGTTCTACATCTGCTCTTTTATTTATTTTTTAATATTTAATTTTTTTTTTTAGTTGGACACAATATCTTTATTTATTTTTATGTGGTGCTAAGGATCGAACCCAAGGCCTGGAACATACTAAGGCAAGTGCTCTACCACTGAGCCACACCCCCAGCCCCTCATCTGCTCTTTTAAACTTCTTATTTCAATCCTGCCTTAAATCCTGGAGGAATCTAAGTCTATTCATGCATGACAAGTCATTTGAGGAATTCTCCCCTTCTGAACTGATATTTGATTTAGGCATCCAGGGAAGAAGGGGCTCGGTTTCCCCTCATTGCCCCTGCACAGGAACCAGGAAGAAACAAACTTGAGCTGGTTATAACTCAGTGCTAGAGCACTTGCTTATTATGTATAAGGTCCTGGGTTCAATTCCCAGCACCACAAAAAAAAGGAAAAAAAAAGAACTTGATTAATAAAAAGAAATAAAGAGTTAAGGTGTAAAAAGAAATATGACTTTGGCTATCCACCACTTGGGTAATTAGCCTCAGCTAAGGATTCTAATAAGGTGAGTAAATTGCTCCATCTTCAAAGACAACCGTTTTCACTGAAAATAATATAAATTCCTTGTAAACTAGAAATAGTAACTACATGGAATAAAAGATTACCTGCTACCTCAGGGCTGCTGGAAATCTGAGAGTTTTCCATATGTATTCGGTCCTGTTGCAAGATAATGTTATTGAATATATGAATGCATACACACACGTAAACATATACAAATACATTGACATAAATGCACATTACTTAACAATTAACCTCATAGAAACAAAGCAACCTTGTAGAAAACCACCTACACATTCCCAAATCTTCATAATTTAAAGTAAACTGAAAGGACACATTAGAATTGAACTGAAAAATCCCTTAACTGAAATCTGTTATTTTAAAAATGCTCAAAAGCAGCCATGGGGCTAGTATTTACAAGACCATTATACACACAGAGCACGGTACAAATAGATCTCCTTTACTTACAGCCATATTGGCTATCATTTCACATGTCATCTAAAATAGGAAACTTTATTTCCTAATTATAGAACCAAATTTTTGTAACAATAACATGTTAAAAAGCACTTTTTCCTTTGCCCCCACATCCAGCATTGTGCAAAGAAAGAGCAAAGCAAAACTTAGGCTTTGGAAAACTCAACTTTGAATTTGGGATCTATCCTGTGGCTTTGTAGACTTAGCACATTTCTTGTCTTTTTCTCTGATTCTTAGTTTTTTGACCTGCAAAAGTGTGTTTCTGTGACTAAAGCTAAAGAGCAGGTAAAATTTCAAGCAGGGGGCTTAGAACCCGTTATGTTGTCTATAGCAGTTCATATTGTCATCTTTATAAATACTATTGAAATATGCAAATGGGAGCCACAATTCCTACGAAGGCATCATTTATTGCTTTAAACCTCCTCATCAATATTCCCCAACCCATGTCAAAACACTTACCTTGTCACTTCTCCCATAGAGAGATGTTATTAAATTTTAAGTGATTAAAAATGAACAGACTCATCATATTCAATCTACCAAGTCTATCCAATGTTCAAATATATTTTAAAGGCATCAACTTGATTAGGTTGATCATACGGCAAGATGCATTAAAAATCCTTTTTCATTTCTTAAATATTTCAGTCCCTCTCCCACTTCCCTAAGTAACCTCAGGGAGGAGACACAGATTCAAGTAGAAGATTTAGTCACACTTGTGCTACATTAGAAGAGGCTTTGGAGAGATAGTATCAGCATAGAGGCTGCTGGAATGATCCTAAGACCACTATGAGCATAATATTTGGAACAAACCAATGTAGTTAAATTATTACAAACAACCCCTCCCCAAAGGCCCTGAAATACTGGTCTTGCTGCTGTGGGAATGTTGATGAGCTGTCCAGATATTCTTCTCTGGTTACATAGACACAGCTATAATTTCATTACAAATAAAGGAACAGTAACTGTGTCTTCATCTCTTTATACTAACAGAAATGACATGCAGTCTCAGTGACTTTAAAGTATATTTAAAGTCAAATTTTTCTGTGCAATTTCCCAAGGCAATCTTTGCTTTCCAAAAACAGGCAATACAATTTTTATTGCATTTAAGTTTGTGTGTGTGTGTGTGTGTGTGTGTATGTCTATATATAAAAAGAAGGAAAAATTCAAATTTAACTTTTCATGAATAACCATTTGATTATTCTGCTTGTGAACTCACAGGATATAGTAGATACATACCACAGTCATGTATGTATGTTGTGCATTCACAAACTTAATCATTAAATAGGAGACCACCTGTTTCAAATGTATTCTTTGCTACAGACAATATAAAAAGAAAAACTTGTTCTATTCAATTCTTTTTATCTCAATCAAGAATAACCACTAATATATTCTTAAAGAGAGATAGGAAAAGTGATGTTTGCATAATTCATGATAGCTTCACATTAATTTATTTTTCAGAACATATTAAACTTATTCTGCTTTCAATAGTTATCATTAATAATTTTTGTTTTGTTTCCTGAAAACTATCATACTTTAAGAAACTACAATAGTGGGTCTAATCAATCCTATTTCATGTATAATTGATTTTAGAATGGATGTACTGAAAAATGACTCTCTTAAATCTAGATTTGCATGGCAACATTTGAAACTAGTGGTCTAACTAACACAGGAAACCATGCAGAATGAGTCACAGCATTTATAGAAATTGCAAAGTAATTCTTATTAACAGTAATCACTCAAAGGAAACAAAGAACGAATCAGAATGAGTTCATGGTTTCAGTGTTGGTAACTCATTATTAAGTTTATGCTACAAGAAACAGGTCCCTTCCAAGCATAATTATGTAAATAATTTTTGTTGGCTTCAAAAAGATCATATTCTGTTCAATACATGCAATGTTGAAAGTCTACTTTGATTTTTTAAAAAAAAGAAAATTCAAAAAAAGTAATTCCTTCTCCATTTTCCTTAATAACTCAGATTTATTTTAAAGTCCAGGTAAAAACCCTGGAACTTGTTTATTTAAATTAACATCATGGCCATGTCATACCCTTTCCTTTCCCACATACCACTATAGAAAACAAAAACCACACCCCCAAATATAAAATAAAACAAAATCCTTGTCCCAAAACAAGAAGTAATGCTGAGCAGTCAACAACTTTTTTGAAAAAGTGACAACACTGGTAACATCATTTTCACTCAGTCACTTAACTCATTTAAATGATGTCATTGCTTCACCAATGCTAAGTATTCCTGCGGCTTGACAGAGAATCCAATGCAAAGAATTTAAGGGAGCACATCAACCATTGGGTGGGCAGTGGAAGTGCTTGCCATTGGCAGTGTCCTTCTAGGTGGAAGGCTGCTACACATCACTAGGCGATCGTGCCCTCTGGGACAGGCTGGATGGGATGCAGCCGCAGCAGATGAGGCAGAGGGCTTTCTGGATCTCTTGGTTTCTGAAAGCATATATAACAGGATTGATGATGGAATTGTAGGTGGCAGGCAGGAGAGTAGCGTAGGTATAGATAGAAGGATAGGTGTAATCTGCTATCAAGGAATAGAGGGTGAAAGGCATCCAGCAAGCAGCAAATGTCCCAAGGATGATAGCCAGGGTGGAGACCCCTTTCCGGGTGGTCACATAGTGTGATGTGGCCAGGAAGTGGTGTTGCAGGGCTATCTGATGGGCGTGCCTCATCACAATCTTACAGATCTGAATGTAGAGTTGAAGCATCAGTGCAAACATAAAGAGGAAAGAGACGGAAAGAATGGCTGCGTTGTTCTTGGTGAGAGGTCTGACCACGCTGCAAGTGGACTCGTCCCGCAGGCAGTTCCAGCCCATGACAGGCAGTAGCCCCAGGCAGATGGAAGTCCCCCAGAGCATGACCAGCATGACATAGGTAAATGTGACCGTCCTTTCGGAATGGTACGTCAGAGCGTAATACAGCGAGAGGTAGCGGTCAACAGTGATAGCCAGCAAGCTGCACACAGAGGCAGAGAAGGAGGCGACAATGAGTCCGATGGTGACCAGTTTGGTGGCTTCTGACTGAAGCAGGTAGGCAAAAACAAAATTGATGATGAGTCCAATGCCAGCCAGCAGGTCTGCAAGAGCCAGACTGCCTATCAGCAAGAACATAGGTGCTCGCAGGCTAGGGTTGTGGAAGATGATAAGGACCACAATGGCATTTTCACAGGAGATGAGGGTTCCTGAGGTACACAAGACAATGTCCCAGGGGTTGACTACGAGCTCAGGCTCTGACTCTACAACCGGAACCTGGGAGGAGACAGCGGCTGAGACGTTCTCGTTGGCACCGGCATCTAAATAATCCCGAGGCAGCCCGCTTAAATTGACCTTCAGGTCTTCATTCATTTTAACCCCTGTCCTCTTCAACGAAAAGACAGGCTTTTTAATGTTTCGATATAGCAGGGTGACAATCCACGATCATGCAACAAACACACACACACACACACACACACACACACACACAGAAAGCCAGCCCCTACTCAGATACCAGTATCAAATGCCACAAGCTTTGGGAACTGTACACTGGTGACTTAAAACAAAAGCCAAAGTCTCTGTGGATTAAACCCCACAACAAAAATGCCGTTTGGCATTGGGGAAAACACAGGGTAGGACTTCAAAACACGAGCGTGAGCGATGTGGGCACACACGGACTCGCAGCGGTCTGTTCGCCAAAGCGCTGGGAATGCACATTTGAGAATCACATCTTGCATGCTGAAAATGAACAACTGTTTCACATCTGGGCAGCTGCTCAAAACACCACGCGAGTCGCGAGTCGGGGACCGCCATCCTCGATGGAATGTTTAAATGGCCTCGAACTCCCACCTTCCGAAATCATCCCTCGCGCGCGTGCACACCCTCAAACACACACCCCCACCAGAACAAAGAGGGGGTCCCAGACTCCCCGCCGTGTGCACGGGGCAGTCGGGGAGGACCACAAAAGGCAGGTGTATGCAATGGAGGTGCTGAGACAGACAGACAGACGGATGCCCATGCATTGCCGCTGCTCCCCTCGCGGCGGGGGAGCGCGGCGGACGCGAGAGTGACAGACAGGGCACGGGTACGGACGGCCCGCAGGGGCGGGGGGTCATCGAGGGGGTCACCTTGGCACGCCCAGATCGAGGGGTGTCTTCCGGTGCTTCCAAAGAGCGCGGGCTACTCGTGTGGCATGTCGGCGCTGGTGCCCGCAGCGGCGAGGGGCGGTGGCCCCGCTCCGGAGTGGGCCAGAAGGGCGCGGGGCTTGCGCTCCACAGCAGGTGAGCAGCACCGTAGCAGGTGAGCGGCGGGCTGGGCTCTGGAGCCCAGCTCTCCCTACAACGCCCGCCCTGCCGCACGCTCACCGCGCGCGCGCGCGCCCCGGCCCCCGCCTCGTGCGCGCCCGCCCGCGGGAGCCCCGGGAGGCCGCGCGCGCCCTCACAAGTCTGGGCTACGCGGGGGCGCGGGCAGGCGAGGGCTGCCCAGGGCGTAGGGCGCACACAGACAGCAGGCTGAGAAATGCACGGTCACCCTGCCTGCCTGCTGCGCGCTGCGCCCTGCACCCCACCCCAACTGGCGGCTCAGGGCCTGCGCCCCAGCGGGACAGGGGAGAGAGCGCTTCTCGAGAACCCTGTGACCTATTTCGTTCCTGTGGTTTCCCTGGAGAGTCCTACCCTCCAGGGGCCCGACTTTTCAGCTCCTTAAATTGCTATAGTTATGGCCGAAAGAATTGCTTAGGGTGATGTTGTATTCAGGATCAGCACAAGGGGTGCAGAGTTTCCATGTTAGGGACGCAGATCCTTAAAACAGCAAATACTCAGGGAGCTCTTTTAGAATTGTAGTTATCCACATTGTAAAGGGGTCCTTTTCCTTAGTTGTATTTTGGACTTGTTTATTGTTATTGTTCCCAGGGAACATATGCTTAACTGGATATATGCTGCTGCTATATGGATCATCATTATTATTTCCGAATTGCACTTATTATGTGCTCCTTGAGCTGTGCTTTCAAATGTAAATGATTTACAAAAACTCATTTTTGCAGAAGCTTCCTGTGGATGCTGGCCAAAACCAGATTCATTTAGGTGCTGCAGTGGCACTGTTAATTTATTGTTTTCACTTCACCACATCAATCAATTCTAAGATTAAGGACCTAACAGTAGCTGTCTAATTTTAAGAGCCCACGTCTCCTCTAGATTAAAACAACAACAAACAGCATCTCATAGTTCTGAAATTTAAATATGGTCTCCCAGTTTAAAGATGTGAGAAAGAAAAGGCATAATATTCTGTGTGAATACAGATGGTGTACAGGTCCTGGGATCCTGGAAATCTTGCCTACAGAGGCATAATCCCAGGACTCATCTGCCTCCCCCTCCTGCTTACTGTCATTTCTACTGCAATCCAGCAGACTCAGTCTCAACTTCCTGGACTCTCTCTCCCTTCTCTTTCCTTCTCCTGTCAGTCAGTTTCTGACTCCAAAGTTGTCGCAGCTTTACTTGCACCCCAGTCTATCAGCTTCACCTCCCCAGCTGCAGCTGTCCTCATCTCTCACTTCCTGAATCCAGCCATTTCTCTCTTTCCCACCCACAGCCACACACTGCTGCAGTTGTGTGGCTCTACCTCAATTTGACACATCTGTTCCAAGCCATCTAAGACCTCCCACTTCCTCCAAAATAGTCTGAACTTTCCACCTTTACAAATCCGCTTTGGATCATTCAGGTTTTTGTTTTGTGGTTTGTCTCACCATATCCCTCCACAGACTCTTTCTGGGTTTTCTATTCCCTAAGACAACACTTCTCAAACTTTGTTTTTCATACAAAACACCTGGTTTACAAATCAGTAATTCAGAAGTGAGGGCCAGATTTTGCATTTGCAGCCCTCTTTCCCAGGGATGCTAATGCTATTGGTCTCTGGATCCTCTAAAAAGAAAGGCTCTATGGAGTGTTAAGAGTCACTTTTGCATGGTGGCTAGATATCAGACATCTGTTCAACAGAAGAGCTTTGTGCTAAAAGGTGGGTGCACAAATGCAGTAAGACATGGTCTCTGTGCTCACAGGCATGAACAGCCTGGTGTACACACACACACACACACACATACACACACACACACACACACATCTATAATAATACCAGGCAGCAAACGCTATATTGAAGAGATGTATAAATGCCTCTCAATTTCCATGTGATAAATAAATAAATTTTAGAATAAAGCAACAAAAAATGAACAAGTTTAACAAATACATAGCAGTTTCAACAGCATATGGTTCCACTTACTGCTAAGATTTTAGAAGCCTCACATTGGCAGTAGAGCTCAGGAAAAGCGGATATATAGGGCAGGGTGGACACCCATAACAGTCAATAACACTGAGATGGGTCCTGACCTCACAGAGATTTCAGGAGTGGAAGTTACTCTTTAATGTGTCTGGGAAATAAGATAAAAGCAGTGAGGGCTGGGGAAGAAAAACAGGTATTGAGGTAGATGGCAGAGGCTTATGAATTTTTGCAGTAAAACCTGGGGAGAGATAAAGGAAGGAACTGAGGAAACACACTTGGGCTTGGATACTGACACATGGCAGAGCCCATGAATTGGCAGCTAAGAGAGTGAGGATGCCCAGCTCCTCCAGGTGCCCAACATCAGCTATAGTGACTGCTCTGTGGCCTTAGCCCTTCCCCTCAAACGATTACTTGTAACTTTTACTATACTCCTGATTCCATGTTTATCAGTGTATCTGTTAAATCTTTTGTTGCCAAGGAGCAGAAATCCAATTCAAACTACTTATGAAAAAAAGGCCTTTTCTTGTCTGCCATGACTGAGAAAGATCCAGAGTGACTCATGAGGAGGAAGGATAATCTACAAGAAGCAGGTGCCCTGCACCTGGTGGTCAGTTCCTCTCTGATTTATTTCTGCTTGTTTTTGTCTCTAGGTCTGAAGCCCTCATGCTTTCCTATATCAGGTCGGTTTCCTCCATGAATCCGTGAAAAGTGGCCCTAGGCAGCCCCAGGCTTGCATTTGAGACCATCTTCCTTACTTGTGGAGTGGAATTCAAGGAAGAACCCTGGCATGAGCTGCGCTATATGCCCGGCTACTAGCCAACCACTGTGGCCAATGGGATGAAATAGATCCCAGGCTGGGGTAGTGTATGGAGTCCTGTGATGGAAGTCTGCTATAGTTTGGGTGTTGAACGTTCCTCAAAGGTCCATGTGTCAAAGGTTTGGCTCCCAGGGTGGTGTTCTTGGGAGGTGGTGGAATCTTTAGAAGGTGGGGCCTAGTGGGATGTCCTTAGGACATTGTGGGGTGGTGTGCTCTTGAAGGGACTTATGGGACTCCAGCCCCTTCCTTGTTCTCTTTGCTCCCTGGATCATGATGTAAGCAATTTTTCTCCACCACATGCTTCTGCCATGATGTGCTGTTTCTTTGCCTCAGGCCTAAAACAATAGAATCAGAAGATCTTAGACTGAACCTTCAAAACTCTTAGCCAAAATAAATCTTTTCTCTTTTGAGTTAATTATCTCAGGTATTTTGTTATAATGATGAAAAGCTGACTGACACAATTCCCCATTTGAACTTCACCAAATGAGCATTTTTTTCCAGAGGAAAAAGTGAGTTGGGATCTCAGGTAGGCGAAATCCAGTGTGTCCTCTGCAGTCTGGAACCGGGTGGGCAGATCCAGATGTCTTAAACAGCCTTCAGAAATGAGATGCATAAAGGAGTTGTCTGCAGAGCTGTCTTCTCAGTTTAGTCACTGCCCATCATGGAACACTATAGCAGATGTCCTCAGCATGTGATGCCTTTTCAACAATTTTTTTTCACTTGTTTGGTAACTTCAGCAAGAGGTTGTAAACCTTCCTGTATAGTGTGCTAATTTCACAACCTATACTAACAGTTCTTGTTTTGTATAAGAAAGTTTCTTTGTATGTCTTAATCATTAATAACATCTTTGCCATATCATAAAACTGCAGGCCCTCCTGAATTTGTAAATGTGAGGGCATCCCAGATTTTTAATGGAAACAAGAAATAAACAGAGGGCTGGGGATGTGGCTCAAGTGGTAGCGCGCTCGCCTGGCATGCGCGCGGCCCGGGTTTGATCCTCAGCACCACATACAAACAAAGATGTTGTGTCCGCCGAGAACTAAAAAATAAACATTAAAATTCTCTCTCTTTCTCTCTCTCTCTCTAAAAAAAAAGAAAAGAAAAAGAAAAGAAAGAAAGAAAGAAAGAAACAGAAGCAGTATGGAACAGTGTATGCTATCTATGCTAAAATTATACCAGTCAGCTTCTTTCTTGCTTGTGTTAATGATTACTAGTCATTTTGTATAGATTTGATTAATTGCTGCACTCTTTGAACCAGGATTGCTCATGCTTTAGTCTTCATCCAAGGGTATAGATCACACCTGACAATAATACATGATCCCAAATTAAAGTTTAATTTACTTCTTCGTCATATAGTAAATTTATAAATGACTTATAGAAGAGTGCAAATTTTGCAAATGTACAGTAGGATGAAGATTTTCCAGATAAATATACACATGTAACCACTTCTTGAGAAATAGAACATTCGTAGAATCATAGCCTCTGGACAGGAGTCCTCTGTGTTTCTTCTTTGCTAGCAAAACAATAAATTGTCTTTTTCCCTTTTCTCAAAACCGTGTCCTCATTATTGGATTGGCATCAGGGACAAGGACTGAGGTTTAAGCAACAAATTTGGAACCCCAGGTGGGACCTGAGAGCAGCTCCTGCTCTAGCTTGTTTTGGGCAGGCACGGCTGATGGCCGTCCAAGGAACCCCACTTCCATGCGGAGCATGCAAGTTACTGGCAAACTTGTTGAGAGCCAACTGCAGGAGAGTTAGGTGAGTTTGCCTTGGGTCAAACCAGAGGAGCTATTCCTGTGAGTAAAGGAGGGACTGAGGGACCGTCCCAACAGCTGCTGAAGCTCCTTTTGCTTCAGGGAACTCCTGTCTTCTCTCCCTGAACAGTACAGGATGCTCCACCATGGTCCACTTTGAGAAAAAGAAACTGAACTCAGTAAAGTCATGACACCCTTGGCCATTTGATAAGTCCCCCAGTGTGTACGCCGAGACCCTTGATTCCACACATCTGATTCCTCTTCACGAGAACATCTGGTTCCTCTTTGTGGGGACATCTGCAGCACCACTGGTAAAGAAGTCATGCTTAAGCAGGACTCAAGAACCTAGCAATATTTACTCCTTTCTGATCTGTTCTAGGTTCTTATGGCCTTGGGTTTGGGAATTTCCTCTGGTTGTTTGTCTGTGGTTTTGTTTTGTTTGTATCTGTTACTGCCCCTTTTAAGACAGGGCCAATACTGCATTGATCCTATAGGTAGTCTCTTGGGAAAGATCTTGACTGGTCAATTTAAAGGTTCCTGTATGTTGGCCATGGTTTAGGGGCTCATTTATGGTTGTCTCTCTCTGTGTTTCTTTTTTGTACAATCTTGAAATTGGAGTTGGTCTTTCAGAGGCAAAGTAAGTTGAAGGACCACCTACAGGTATAAGCTTGTCTGAGATGTTTTACTATAACAATCTGACTTTGGAGTAGTTTTCTGGATTATTATACAATCTTGAAGTTGGAGTTGGTCTGTCAAAGGTAAAGTAAGTGGAAGGAATTTGTACGTTCAAGTCTTGTCTGTTTTAAAGGTTCCCATCTGTCAGTTCTGGTTTCCTTGGCTGAATTGGCCACCTTTAGGTGTAATCCTGTCTATGAGAAAGACAGTTTACTCTAACACAATGTGGCCTTTGAATGGTTTTTCTGAATTATTATACCATCTTGACATTGGAGTTGGTCTGTCATGGGTAAAGTATATGAAAAAGATTCCATATATGCAGGCATTTATGCAGTTGCATGTTAAGGGATCTGATCCATCAGGAACTAAGTTGAAGCTGCCAAAAGGCACTTCCTCTGGTGTGAAAGGACAGCAGGACACCAGAAGAAATGATTAAAAAGATTTAAATCTTTTAAACCCAGTGTTGGCACGCCCAGCACTGTTTCTCAGCCTAGCCCCAGGCAGCCACAGATCCTCTCACTGGAGACACTAGCCCTAAATTGGGAAAAAAAAAAAATCTGGCCTCTGCCTGCCTTCCAGTCCCTTTTGCCCATGAAAGGTAGAGGTGCTAGCCACAAAGGAAGTGGCAGTAAGTTCCAGAACTGTCAGTTTATGACCTGGGGGCAAGAATAGTTTTCCCTTTTAAGATCTGATAAGACACTCCATTTGGCCAGGGGATATTCATCACTAGGGCAAAGCAGTTCTTGCTGTAACAGTATCCCATCAAATTAAATGCATGGGGAGACTGGGAAGATAAAAAACTGCACCCAGAAAAGAAAAAGACAGAAACTAAGGTCAACTTGTGTTTTGTAGGCAGTCTTTGCAAAGGGATCTTCCAGAAAACCTAAAGAAAAGAACAGAAAGGGCCTCCTCCATTGCAAAC